>NC_053396.1:113049440-113257926 GCF_905171765.1 Bufo bufo
AAAAAAAAAAAATGTGTTTTTTAAACCCTAGAAAATGATGGGTGTATTTCTAGCTTAAATTGCACACTGACTAATCAAGATGTTGTAGATTGCCAAAAAAGAGTTTTTTTGGTAACAGAATATGAAAGCTGTATATATTAAACTTGAATTTAACACTTGCAGATCTGGAAAATACTGGTTTTTTTTTAAAAAATTGCGTGTTTATAAAACCCCAGAAAATGATGGATGTATTTCTACCTTAAATTCCACACTGTTGTAGTTTGCCAAATTGCACCAGATGTTGTAGTTTGGCAAAAAAAATTTGATTTGCAATGTCTTAAAAGCTCAGATGCACTGCTGGTGCACTGAGCTTGCATAAAATGGCCGCTGCCGCCACCCACCTAACTAACAGAATTATAAAAGTTGTTTTTTTTTTTGGTCAATGGCTTCAGGGCAGGGTAAAACGATTGTGTCCTGCACCCACACAACTATTTCTCTGTAGATCGCTAAGTTAGATTCTCTCCTTTTCTCTCCCTGAAATCACAAGTCCACCAGCATCCTCTCCCTACACTTGTAACAGCAGAGTGACGTGCAGCGCTACTTGACTAAAGCTTATATAGAGCCTGGGTCACATGCTGCTCTGGCCAATCACAGCCATGCCATTAGTAGGCATAGCTGTGATGGCTTCTAAGGTCAGACAGTTAACCGCTTGTTGATTGGCTGCTGTGCAGCCTTTCAAATAGTGTCAAGAAAGCGCCAAACACCGAACCCGAACTTTTACGGAAAAGTTCGGGTTCGTGTCCATGGTCCAAAAATCCTAAAGTTCGGTACGAACCCCAACTTTACAGTTCGAATTCGCTCAACCCTATTCAGAAGTTCTATATACCTGTTTACACAAGATACTGATTGAGGGGGGCGATATACCTGCTTCTACAAAAAACTGATTGAGGGGTGCGAAATACCTGCTTCCACAAACTACTGATTAAGGGGTTTGATATAAATACTTTTACAAAATATTGATTGAGGGGTGCGATATACCTGCTTCCACAATATACTGATTAATGGGTTTAATATACCTGTTTTCACAAAATTCTGAATGATTGGTGGGATATAACTGCTTCTACAAAATAATGATAAAGGTGTTCTATATACCTGCTTCCACAAAATACTGATTGAGGGGTGCGATATACCAGATTCCACAAAATACTTATTGAGGGGTGCGATACACCTGCTGTCACCAAATTTTGATTCAGGAGTTCTATATACCTGCTTCTACAAAATACTGATTAAATGATTCTATATACCGGCTTCTACAAAAAACTGATTGAGGGGTGCGGTATACCTGCTTCTACAAAATACTGATTAAGGGGTTCTATATAACTGCTTCCACAAAATACTGATTGAAGGGTGCGATATACCTGCTTCCACAAAATACTGATTGAGGGTTGCGATATACCCGGTTCCGCAAAATAGTTATTGAGGGGTGCGATATAACTGCTTCCACAAAATACTGATTAAGTGATTTGATTTATCTGTTTCCACAAAACACTGATTGAGTGGTGTGATATACCTGCTTCCACCAAATATTGATTGAAGACTGCGATACACTGGCTTTTCCAATATACAGATTTATGGGTGCGATATACCTGTTTCTACAAAATACAGATTAAGGGGTTCTATATACCTGTTTCCACAAAATATTAATTGGGGGTGGGATATACCTGCTTCTACAAAATTCTGATTAAGTGGTTCTATATACCTGCTTCCACAAAATATTTATTGAGGAGTGCGATATACTTGTTTCCACAAAATACATATTAAGGAGTTTGACATACCTGCTTCCACAAAATATAGATTAAGGGGTTCGATATACCTGCTTCCACCAAATATTGATTCAGGGGTTCTATATTCCTGTTTCCACAAAATACTGAAATAGGGGTGCAATATACCTGCTTCTACAAAATACTGATTAAGGGGTTCTATATACCTGAATCCACAAAATACTGTTTGAGGGGTGCGATATACCTGCTTCCATAAAATACTGATTGAGGGTTGCGATATACCCGGTTCCACAAAATACTGATTGAGGGGTGTGATATACCTCCTTCCACCAAATATTTATTGAGGCCTACGATACACCGGCCTTCACAAAATACTGATTGAGGGGTGCGATATACCTGCTTTCACCAAATATTGATTCAGGGGTTTGATATACCTGTTACTACAAAATACTAATTGAAAGGTGCAATATATTTGCTTCTACAAAAAACTGATTAAGGGGTTGTATATACCTGCTATAAAAAAAAAACTGATTGAGAGGTGCAATATAACTGCTTCAACAAAATAATGATTAGGGGTTTGATATACCTTTTCCACAAAATATAGATTGCGGGGTTCGATATACCTGCTTCCGCCAAATATTGCTTATGGGGTTTTATATTCCTGTTTCAACAAAATACTGATAGAGGGGTGCAATATACCTGCATCTACAAAATACAGATTAGGGGTTCTACATACCTGCTTCAACAAAATACTAATTGAGGGGTTCTATATACCTGCTTCCACAAAATACTGATTGAGGGGTGCGATATACCTGCTTCCACAAAATACTGATTGAGGGTTGCGATATACCCGGTTCCGCAAAATAGTTATTGAGGGGTGCGATATAACTGCTTCCACAAAATACTGAATAAGTGATTTGATTTATCTGTTTCCACAAAACACTGATTGAGTGGTGTGATATACCTGCTTCCACCAAATATTGATTGAAGACTGCGATACACTGGCTTTTCCAATATACAGATTTATGGGTGCGATATACCTGTTTCTACAAAATACAGATTAAGGGGTTCTATATACCTGTTTCCACAAAATATTAATTGGGGGTGGGATATACCTGCTTCTACAAAATTCTGATTAAGGGGTTCTATATACCTGCTTCCACAAAATATTTATTGAGGAGTGCGATATACTTGTTTCCACAAAATACATATTAAGGAGTTTGACATACCTGCTTCCACAAAATATAGATTAAGGGGTTCGATATACCTGCTTCCACCAAATATTGATTCAGGGGTTCTACATTCCTGTTTACACAAAATACTGAAATAGGGGTGCAATATACCTGCTTCTACAAAATACTGATTAAGGGGTTCTATATACCTAATTCTACAAAATACTGATTGAGGGGTGTGATATACCTGCTTCCACAAAATACTGATTGAGGGTTGCGATATACCCGGTTCCACAAAATACTGATTGAGGGGTGCGATATACCTGCTTCCACCAAATATTGATTGAGGCCTACGATACACCGGCCTTCACAAAATACTGATTGAGGGGTGCGATATACCTGCTTTCAACAAATATTGATTCAGGGGTTTGATATACCTGTTACTACAAAATACTAATTGAAAGGTGCAATATATTTGCTTCTACAAAAAACTGATTAAGGGGTTGTATATACCTGCTATAAAAAAAAAACTGATTGAGAGGTGCAATATAACTGCTTCAACAAAATAATGATTAGGGGTTTGATATACCTTTTCCACAAAATATAGATTGCGGGGTTCGATATACCTGCTTCCGCCAAATATTGCTTATGGGGTTTTATATTCCTGTTTCAACAAAATACTGATAGAGGGGTGCAATATACCTGCATCTACAAAATACAGATTAGGGGTTCTACATACCTGCTTCAACAAAATACTAATTGAGGGGTTCTATATACCTGCTTCCACAAAATACTGATTGAGGGGTGCGATATACCTGCTTCCACAAAATACTGATTGAGGGTTGCGATATACCCGGTTCCGCAAAATAGTTATTGAGGGGTGCGATATAACTGCTTCCACAAAAAACTGAATAAGTGATTTGATTTATCTGTTTCCACTAAACACTGATTGAGTGGTGTGATATACCTGCTTCCACCAAATATTGATTGAAGACTGCGATACACTGGCTTTTCTAATATACAGATTTATGGGTGCGATATACCTGTTTCTACAAAATACAGATTAAGGGGTTCTATATACCTGTTTCCACAAAATATTAATTGGGGGTGGGATATACCTGCTTCTACAAAATTCTGATTAAGGGGTTCTATATACCTGCTTCCACAAAATATTTATTGAGGAGTGCGATATACTTGTTTCCACAAAATACATATTAAGGAGTTTGACATACCTGCTTCCACAAAATATAGATTAAGGGGTTCGATATACCTGCTTCCACCAAATATTGATTCAGGGGTTCTATATTCCTGTTTCCACAAAATACTGAAATAGGGGTGCAATATACCTGCTTCTACAAAATACTGATTAAGGGGTTCTATATACCTGAATCCACAAAATACTGTTTGAGGGGTGCGATATACCTGCTTCCATAAAATACTGATTGAGGGTTGCGATATACCCGGTTCCACAAAATACTGATTGAGGGGTGCGATATACCTCCTTCCACCAAATATTTATTGAGGCCTACGATACACCGGCCTTCACAAAATACTGATTGAGGGGTGCGATATACCTGCTTTCAACAAATATTGATTCAGGGGTTTGATATACCTGTTACTACAAAATACTAATTGAAAGGTGCAATATATTTGCTTCTACAAAAAACTGATTAAGGGGTTGTATATACCTGCTATAAAAAAAAAACTGATTGAGAGGTGCAATATAACTGCTTCAACAAAATAATGATTAGGAGTTTGATATACCTTTTCCACAAAATATAGATTGCGGGGTTCGATATACCTGCTTCCGCCAAATATTGATTATGGAGTTTTATATTCCTGTTTCAACAAAATACTGATAGAGGGGTGCAATATACCTGCATCTACAAAATACAGATTAGGGGTTCTACATACCTGCTTCAACAAAATACTAATTGAGGGGTGCAATATACCTGCTTCCACAAAATACTTATTGAGGGGTGCGATATACCTGCTTACACCAAATATTGATTGAAGTCTATGATACAACAGAATTCACAAAATACTGATTGAGGGGTGCGATATATCTGCTTCCACAAAATACTTATTAAGGGGTTTGATATACCTGCTTCCACAAAATATAGATTATGGGGTTCAATATACCTGCTTTCACCAATTATTGATTCAGGGGTTCTATATTCCTGTTTCCACAAAATACTGAAATAGGGGTGCAATATACCTGCTTCTACAAAATATTGATTAAGGGGTTCTATATACCTGCCTCCACAAAATACTGATTGAGGGGTTTGATATACCTGCTTCCACAAAATATAGATTAAGGGGTTTGAGATACCTGCTTCCAACAAATATTGATTCAGGGGTTCTATATTCCTGTTTCCACAAAATACTGATATAAGGGCTATATAAGCAATATACCTGCTTCTACAAAATACTGATTAAGGTGTTCTATATACCTGCTTCCACAAAATACTGATTGAGGAGTGTGATATATCTGTTTTCACCAAATGTTGATCAAATCCTGCGATACACCGACTTTCACAAAATACTGATTGAGGTGTGCGATACACCTGCTTTCACCCAATTTTGATTTAGGAGTTCTATATACCTGTTTACACAAAATACTGATTGAGGGGGGCGATATATCTGCTTCTACAAAATACTGATTAAATGGTTCTATATACCTGCTTCTACAAAATACTGATTGAGGGGGTTGATATACCTGCTTCTAAAAAATACTGATTAAGGGGTTCTTTATACCTGCTTCTACAAAAAACTGATTGAGGGGTGCGGTACACCTGCTTCCACAAACTAATGATTAAGGGGTTTTATATACCTGCTTCCACAAAATACTGATTGAGTGGTGTGATATACAGTTGCAAGAAAAAGTATGTGAACCCTTTGGAATGATATGGATTTCTGCACAAATTGGTCATAAAATGTGATCTGATCTTCATCTAAGTCACAACAATAGACAATCACAGTCTGCTTAAACTAATAACACATAAAGAATTAAATATTACCATGTTTTTATTGAACACACCATGTAAACATTCACAGTGCAGGTGGAAAAAGTATGTGAACCGTTGGATTTAATAACTGGTTGAACCTCCTTTGGCAGCAATAACTTCAACCAAACGTTTCCTGTAGTTGCAGATCAGACGTGCACAACGGTCAGGAGTAATTCTTGACCATTCCTCTTTACAGAACTGTTTCAGTTCAGCAGTATTCTTGGGATGTCTGGTGTGAATTGCTTTCTTGAGGTCATGCCACAGCATCTCAATCGGGTCGAGGTCAGGACTCTGACTGGGCCACTCCAGAAGGCATATTTTCTTCTGTTTAAGCCATTCTGTTGTTGATTTACTTCTATGCTTTGGGTCGTTGTCCTGTTGCAACACCCATCTTCTGTTGCGCTTCAGCTGGTGGACAGATGGCCTTAAGTTCTCCTGCAAAATGTCTTGATAAACTTGGGAATTCATTTTTACTTCGATGATAGCAATCCATCCAGGCCTTGACGCAGCAAAGCAGCCCAAACCATGATACCCCCACCATCATACTTCACAGTTGGGATGAGGTTTTGATGTTGGTGTGCTGTGCCTCTTTATCTCCACACATAGTGTTGTGTGTTTCTTTCAAACAACTCAACTTTGGTTTCTTCTGTCCACAGAATATTTTGCCAGTACTGCTGTGGAACATCCAGGTGCTCTTGTGCAAACTGTAAACATGCAGCAATGTTTTTTTTGGACAGCAGTTGCATCCTCTGTGGTATCCTCCCATGAAATCCATTCTTGTTTAGTGTTTTACGTATAGTAGATTCGCTAGCAGGGATGTTAGCATATGCCAGAGACTTTTGTAAGTCTTTAGCTGACACTCTAGTCTTTTTCTTCACCTCATTGAGCAGTCTGCGCTGTGCTCTTGCAGTCATCTTTACAGGACGACCACTCCTAGGGAGAGTAGCAGCAGTGCTGAACTTTCTCCATTTATAGACAATTTGTCTTACCGTGGACTGATGAAAAGCAAGGATTTTGGAGATACTTTTATATCCCTTTCCATCTTTATGCAAGTCAACAATTCTTAATCATAGGTCTTCTGAGAGCTCTTTTGTGCGAGGCATCATTCACATCAGGCAATTCTTCTTGTGAAAAGCAAACCCAGAACTTGTGTGTGTTTTTTATAGCGCAGGGCAGCTGTAACCAACAACTCCAATCTCATCTCATTGATTGGACTCCAGTTGGCTGACACCTCACTCCAATTAGCTCTTGGAGATGTCATTAGTCTAGGGGTTCACATACTTTTTCCACCTGCACTGTGAATGTTTACATGGTGTGTTCAATAACAACATGGTAAGATTTAATTCTTTGTGTATTATTAGTTAAAGCAGACTGTGATTGTCTATTGTTGAGACTTAGATGAAGATCAGATCACATTTGATGACCAATTTGTGCAGAAATCCATATCATTCCAAAGGGTTCACATACTTTTTCTTGCAACTGTACCTGCTGCCACCAAATATTGATTTAGGTGTTCTATATACCTGTGTCCACAAAATATTGATTGGGGGTGGGATATACCTGCTTCTACAAATTACTGATTAAGGGGTTCTATATGCCTGCTTCCACAAAATATATTGATTAATATACCTGCTTCCACAAAATATAGATTAATAGGTTTAATATTCTTGCTTCCACAAAATAGTGATTGAGGGGTGCGATATCCCTGCTTCTACAAAATAATGATAAAGGTGTTCTATATACCTACTTCCACAAAATACTGATTGAGGGGTGCGAATATATCTGCTTCCACAAAATATTGATTCAGGTGTTCTATATACCTGTTTTCTCAAATTGCTGATTGAGGGGTGGAATATACCTGCTTCTACAAAATATTGATAAAGATGATCTATATACCTTTTTCCACAAAATACTGATTAAGGAGTGCAATATACCTGCTTCCACAAAATATTGATTAAGGGGTTTAAAATACCTGCTTCCACAAAATACTGATTGAGGGGTGTGATATACCTTATCCACAAAATACTGATTGAGGGGTGCAATATTCCTGCTTCCACCAAATATTGATTGAGGCTTGCGATACATCGGCTTCCGCAAATTACTAATTGATGGGTACAATATACCTGTTTTCACCAAATATTGATTTAGGGGTTCTATATACTTGTTTCCACAAAATACTGATTGAGGGGTGAGATATACCTAATTCCACAAAATACCGATTGAGAGTTGCGATATACCCAGTTCTACAAAATACTGATTGAGAAGTGCGATATACCCGGTTTCACAAAATACTGTTTGAGGGGTGCGATATACCTGCTTCCACCAAATATTGATTGAGGCCTACGATATACTGATTGAGGGGTGTGAAATACCTGTTTTCACCAAATGTTGATCAAATCCTGCGATACACTGGCTTTCACAAAATACTGATTGAGGGGTGCGATACACCTGCTTTCACCAAATTTTGATTCAGGAGTTCTATATACCTGGTTACACAAAATACTGATTGAGGGGGGCGATATACTTGATTCTACAAAATACTGATTAAGGGGTTCTATATACCTGCTTCCAAAAAATATTGATTGAGGGGTGCGATATACCTGCTTCCACAAAATATTGATTAATGGTTTTAATATTTTTGCTTCCACAAAATAGTGATTGAGGGGTGCAATATACCTGCTTCCACAAAAAGCTGATTGAGGGGTGTGATATACCTGCTTCCACCAAATATAGATTTAGGGGTTCTATTTACCGGTTTCTACAAAATTCTGATTGAGGGGTGTGATATATCTGCTTCTACAAATTACTGTTTAAGTGGTTCTATTTGTCTGCTTCTACAAAATACTGATTAAGAGGTGTGATATGCCTGCTTCCACCAAATATTGATTGAAGACTGCGATACACTGGCTTTTCCAATATACAGATTTATGGGTGCGATATACCTGTTTCTACAAAATACAGATTAAGGGGTTCTATATACCTGCTTCCACAAAATACTTATTGGGAGCGCAATATACCTGCTTCCACCAAATATTGATTGAGGCCTACGATACACCAGCTTCCAGAAAATACTGATTGAGGGGTGTGATATACCTGTTTTCACCAAATGTTGATAAAATCCTGCGATACACCGACTTTCACAAAATACTGATTGAGGGGTGCGATACACCTGCTTTCACCAAATTTTAATTCAGGAGTTCTATATACCTGTTTACACAAAATACTGATTGAGGGGGGCGATATACCTGATTCTACAAAATATTGATTAAGGGGTTCTATATATCTGCTTCTACAAAATACAGATTGAGGGGTGCGATATACCTGCTTCCACAAAATACTGATTGGGGTGGGATATACCTGCTTTTACAAAATACTGATTAAGGGGTTCTATTTACCTGCTTCCACAAAAAACTGATTGAGGGGTGTGATATACCTGCTTCCACCAAATATTGATTTAGGGGTTCTATTTACCTGTTTCTACAAAATTCTGATTGAGGGGTGTGATATATCTGCTTCTACAAATTACTGTTTAAATGGTTATATTTGCCTGCTTCTACAAAATACTGATTAAGGGGTGTGATATGCCTGCTTCCACCAAATATTGATTGAGGACTGCAATACACTGGCTTCCACAATATACTGATTTATGGGTGCGATATACCTGTTTCTACAAAATACAGATTAAGGGGTTCTATATACCTGCTTCCACAAAATACTTATTGGGGGGTGCAATATACCTGCTTCCACAATGTACTGATTAATGGGTTTAATATACCTGTTTCCACAAAATACTGATTGATTAGTGGAATATAACTGCTTCTACAAAATAATGATAAAGGTGTTCTTTATACCTGCTTCCACAAAATACTGATTGAGGGGTGTGATATACCTGCTTCCACAAAATATTGATTAAGGTGTTCTATATACCTGTTTCCTCAAAATACTGATTGAGGGGTGGAATATACCTGATTCTACAAAATAATGATAAAGATGTTCTTTATACCTGTCTCCACAAAATACTGAATGAGGAGTGCGATATACCTGCTTCCACAAAATATTGCTTAAGTGGTTTAAAATACCTGCTTCCACCAAATATTGATTGAGGCTTGCGATACATCGGCTTCTGCAAAATACAAATTGACGGGTTCTATATACCTGCTTTCATCAAATATTGACTTAGGGGTTCTATATACCTGTTTTCACAAAATACTGATTGAGGTGTGCGATATACCTATTTCCACAAAATATTAATTAAAGGGTACTATATACCTGCTTCCACAAAATACTGATTGAGGGGTGCAATATACCTGCCTCCACAAAATTTTGATTAAGGCATATTTGATATACCTACTTCCACAAAATACTAATTGAGGTGTTCTATATACCTGCTTCCACAAAATACTGATTGAGGGGTGGGATATACCTGCTTCTACAAAATACTGATTAACGGGTTCTATATACCTCCTTTCACAAAATACTGATTGAGGGGTGCGATATACCTGCTTCCACAAAATATTAATTGAAGATTGCGATACACAAGCTTCCACAACATACTGATTGAGGGGTGTGATAAACCTGCTTCAACAAAATACTGATTAAGGTGTTTTCTATACCTGCTTCCACAAAATACTGATTGAGGGGTGCGATATAGCTGGTTCCACAAAATACTGATTAAGGTGTTTGATATACCTGCTCCCACAAAATACTGATTAAGAGGTGCGATATCCCGGCTTCCACCAAATACTGATTGAGACCTGAGATATATCTGCTTCCACAAATATTTCTCTTATCTAGGGACTTTGGAATAGGGTAATTTTGTAAATGACAGGCAGAGGAAGAGGCAGGCTGTTCCGCAGGGGTGTTAGGGGTCTGGCAGGTGCACCAGGCCGGAGCCTAAGTGGGAAGTTGGAGAAGGTGCGTTTGATTACATCAAAGGACGCACCAGAGTAGGTTGATTGGCTCTTTCAGCCTTCCGCTTCTGCAGCCTCCTCATCCTCTCTATCTGCACCCTCTTCACTCTCTGGTGTGTGCACCCCCATAGACACCACCACCACCACCATATTCCCTCCACTCGAGTCAGAGGAATTATTTTCCCATCAATTCCAAGACCTTACCGATGCACAGCCATTCTTGGCATCGGATCAGGAAGAGGAGGAAGCAACGGCCACCACCCAGATCAGCCTAAGTACGGAGGTCCCCTCTGTTGCTAACTACTCCGAAATCTCTAAAGTCAGTGGTGGTGAAGGTGACGATGATGACGTGTCGATGGATGTCACATGGGTGCCCACAAGAGAAGAAGAGGAGGGGAGTTCAGAGGGAGAGATGGAGCAGCAGATAGGGAGGAGAAGGAGGAGAAGCAGGCAGAACTCACAGTGCAAAGGAGGCAAAAAGCAGACTGCAAATGTACTGTATCTGGAGCGAACCATCCACCATGCACGGTCACATCTTGCGCTCCCAGGACACCGGCACATGGCTCTGCAGTGTGGGCTTTTTTTAACAAGTCAGCTGCTGACAATAGTGTTGCCATCTGCAGCCTGTGCTGTCAATGCATAAATCGCGGTAAGCCCAACACTCACCTAGAGACGACTGCTTTAGAAAGGCACCTCGACTCCTATCACCGAGCCCAGTGGGAGCAACGCCGTCAGAACCCACAAAGCCACAGTCCCTGCGCTCCACGTCCTGCCTCTTCTCCTTCTCCTCTCTCCTCCCATTTGTCCTCCACTCCACCTTCCACCATGCCGTCATCGCGTTCATCTGGCAAAAGGCAGGCTTCTGTGGCCAAAAAGTTTGAGTGTAAAAAGTTGACGACGGCGGATAATCCTCTTGCCCAACGGCTGACCGCTGGCTTGTCGGAACTGCTAGCCCACCAACTACTGCCATATAAACTGGTGGACTCGGAGGCCTTTAGAAGATTTGTGGCCATTGGCACACCTCAATGGAAGGTACCCGGAAGGAAATATTTCTCCCAGAAGGGCATCCCGGAGATATTTGGCCACTTTCAGCAGCAAGTGAATATATCTCTGGCACACAGTGTCGGTGCCAAGATACATATGACCACAGACACGTGGTCTAGCAAACACAGGCAGGGAAGGTACATAACTTTTACTGCCCACTGGGTGAACCTTCTGATGGCCGTCAAGAATGTAACCTGTGGCACCCGTGTGGATTTGGTGTTATTGCCACGGATTGCATGCAGGCCTGCCTCTGCTTCTCCTCCTCCTATTCCATCCTCCATCTCTTCCTCGGCTGATTCCTTCTTTTCCACTGCTACCACCTCTTCTGCTGCACCCCCCAAGCTCCCCAGAACCTATTTGACGTGCCAGGTGAGACGTTGATATGCTGTGGCTGTTGTCCCTGGAAGCCAAGACCCACACCGGTACTGCACTGCTTTCGGCTCTGCTGTCACAGGCCGATCAGTGGCTAACCCCACTCAATTTGACAGTTGGTAAAAGGGCAAACAGGGGAAATTACACATGTGCTGTGCATGGCACACATCCTCAACTTAGGCTACTTTCACACTAGCGTTCAGAGAGGATGCGTCTGGTGTCTGCACAGACGTATCCTCTCCTATAATGCAGACGTTTGGATCCGTTCAGAAAGGATCCGTCTGCATTATAGTTTAGAAAAAATTCTAAGTGTGAAAGTAGTTCAGACAGATCCGTCCAGACTTTACATTGAAAGTCAATGGGGACGGATCCGTTTGAAAATGGAGCCATATTGTGTCATCTTCAAATGAATCCGTCCCCATTGACTTACATTGTAAGTCTGGACGGATCCGTTTGCCTCCTCGTTCGGGTGTCCGCTTGCTGAGCGGAGGCTGAATGCTGCCAGACTGATGCATTCTGAGCGGATCCGCTCGGGGACGCTTGTGAGCCCCTTCAAACGGAGCTCACAAGCGGAGCCCCGAACGCTAGTGTGAAAGTAGCCTTAGTCATGCAGCGATTCGTTGCAAAATACCCCGGAAACCAGGACGTCTTGCGGCAAACCAGGAAAATATCTGTCCATTTAAGAAGATCTTACATGCCCATGGCTCGCCTTGCTGACGTTCAGCGGTGACACCACCTGCCCGTCAGACGTCTGATTTGTGACAGCCCGACACGCTGGAATTCCACCTTGTATATGCTTGATAGGCTGCTCCAGCAGCAATGTGCCGTTAATGATTACCTGTGCAAACTCTGCAGCAGGACAGATTCTGGGGAGCTTGGTTTCTTTTCAACACACCAGTGGCTGCTCATGCACGACACATGCAGACTTCTGCAGCCATTTGATGATATCACCAAACTGGTCAGTCACAGCCAGGGCACCATCAGTGACATCGTACCTTATGCCTTCTTTCTGGAGCAGGCATTGCGTCTTGTCATTGATCAAGCTGTCAAGGAGCAGGAGCTGGAAGATGAGAAAGTCGCAATGCTGAATTAATTCTCAGGGGGGGCTACTCCATCTGAGACAAGTCACCAGAAGTCTGAAGAGGAGTCATAGGAGGATGGTGGCTGGGGGGAGGAGGAGGAGAAGCAAGAAGAGCAGGCTTTGAGGGGGACTTTAAGGCAACTTGGTGTTGTCCATGGCTGAGGGGAGGAGACTGAGCACGGCATTATCCTGGACGATGAGCAGGAGCCAGGCCACTCCACCGCTTCCAGTTTAGTGCAAATGGGGGCCATTATGCTCCAGTGTTTGAAGAGGGACCCCTGTATAAAAAGCATAAATAACAAGTACCAGTACTGGGTGCAAACGTATTTAGACCCCCGCTACAAACACAAAATGGTGGACAAGTTACCAGTATTACATAGGGCTGTCAGAATGCAGCATTTCCAGGCCTTGCTGTGAGAGATGCTGCATTCTGCTGTTGTGGGCTCTGGCAGAGGAATTTCCACCCACAGTGAAACAGGTGCGGGTACCAATCCTACCACGCCTGCAAGAAGAGGGCAGTTTAAAGGTGTGTTGTTCACTTCAGATATGAGATCATTCTTGCAGCCAACCCATCAAGAGCTGCCCTCCGGATCCAGCATTAGGGAACGCCTAGACCGACAGGTGTAACAGCCGATGTGGACGCTCTGAGAAGCGAGGGACCCCTGGACTAATAGGTGTGCAGGCTTGACCTGTGGCCAGAGCTGGCTCAATTTGCGATGGAACTTTTGGCTTGCCCCTCGTCGAGTGTCCTGTCTGAAAGGACGTTTAGCCCAGCAGGGGGGATCATGACAAATAAGCGCACTCGCCTAGCTCACAACAGTGAATGAGGCATGGATCTCGGAGGAATTAAACACATATGATGACCATGTGAAATTGAATTTCCTCATGCCAGCCCACTCATATCCGCCACCAGACAAAATAAAGAATGGTCCTTGTCTTATGTATATACAGCGGTATCAAAGGCCTTTTTTGTCAGGTGAATGCCTAATTTTTGGGGCCTCTACTCCAGTGACCTACAGTAGAATTTTTATCTAGTGGCCGACTAATGTACCTCCAGACACATAATCATTAGTTTGATTGTGAGACGGCTCACTCACTGTAACCACGGATTGGTGCCTCTGTCTGGTTTAAATCACCCTTTCAAAATCGGCAAAAACTAATTACTAAGTATGGAGACCGGCACTCATACACTTGGGGTCATGTGAGAGATCTTGTAAAATGCAATTTTAATGGCTAGGTCAAATATAAAATAGAATAGAATAAAATACAGCATAAATAAAAGAACAAAAACGGTAAAAGATGGATTTAAAGTAGTAAAGTGGATAAAATACGAGGAAAAAGTAGCTAAATATAAAGCATCTATATAAAAAGCATATATAAAGCATATCAGGCATAAATATATATCTTAGACATCAAAGCAGTCATTGGTGCAACTTATGTTATTCCTATTTCCTGATAGGGTTTTCTACTATATGTTAGTAGTTGGTATTTGCAGCAAACAATTTAATGTGGCTGGTGAATGGGTATTGAAGGGGTCAGCTGGAATGTGGTTAGTTCAGTTAATACTCCAGTTATCAACATGCAGATGTCATCAGACCATCCTTTTCAATGGTTAGTACAGTCCATATTCAATAGAATGTATAGCGATATATGGCAATGTAAACAGTAGCTTGTTTGGGGGCGTGCATTTTGTGGCATCCCACGTGTGAGAGCGCTTACCTGAATACAGAGTGGGTCAGCTACATACGGCCCGTAGGCCGTACTCAGAGTCTAGTTAGCAGGATAGGGCAGTGAGGTAGATCAAGAGTCCTCGGAGTGCCGTCAACTCGCTCCTGTTATCGCGAGATGGGCAGTTGCCTTACTCCGTCAGATGCAGAGGATAGAATGACTTCAATATGCCGTGGATCTCGCTCACATTATCGTGAGACAGGGAGTTAACTTGCTTGAACTTTCGCCGTAGCGTCGACAAGATCTTTGACATATATTCTTTCAATGTTGCATGGCTTTGCTAATTGGACAGGACTTTTTGCGAGTAAATCGTAATTCCCAGAGGCGTTTTTAAGTAGATCCCTACTTCTTCCTCAGTGGATTTACTCGTATTGAAGAGTCCAGATAGTTATATACCCACCAATATCAGTAATAATAGGAGGGGAGGGTCTTGTCATATCAAACCAAAGATAAGGAATGGATCACTCAATTCCACATATCCGTTTATCCATGTTGCGGTATTGGTGCGTTTTTGCTGCATTCTTTTGGGTATATATGTGTTTTTTGTCAATAGTTGCTAAATATTATAATATTTAGATCTAATGGTTTTCCCTATCACATATGTATAAAAATGTGATTGATACACATATAAAGGAATTACTGTAATCATCAAATGGAGTCAGATATAGAATCGAGTTCATATGTTAGTGGATCAAGTTCATATATTGATAAGTTGATATGAACATATCAATGTATAGAGATGGCCTTGTGGTTCGCCCGGCGGTCGTTTGGCGGCGGATCAAGTTCATATATTGATAAGTTGATATGAACATATCAATGAATAGAGATGGCCTTATGGTTCGCCCGGCGGTCGTTTGGCGGCGAACTTTGCGATTCGCCAAACATGCGAACATATGAAGATATTCGCGCCCGCCATATTCTTTTACATTGTGCAGAACTTTGGCCCATGACACATTCATCAGGTGGTACAGGACAGCCAATTGAGACGTTTCAGCACATGGACATACCCCCTACCTTATAAATAAACCTGATCTGGCCGCCATTTTACATTTAGTGTTTTGCCAGTGTAGGGAGAGGTTGCTGTGTGCAGCAGGGAAAGGCTGTTAGGGACACCAAACGCTAGCTAATAGGGCCACAAATGTCTTTTTAAGGACTGGTATAGGTGTGCTATCGATAGGTGTGATTCACAGAGGGGTGCGATATACTTATAATATACTTTTATAATAAGTCAAAAACACATAAATCTATATAGTGATCACCTGGTGTCAGGGGCCTAGTGGCTATGGGCTTACTAGGGCTATCTTGTAAGGTAAGGTTCCGGACGGGGTCGCTCTTATCAGGGCGGGTGGTCTGTGCTTAGGCTATCAGGGCCATTGCATAGTAGTGCACTATCAGGGACAGTTCTTTGCCCACCCTGTCCTTCAATACCACATCATCATCTTGCCCAGGGATGGGATAGATGTTTTGGATATGCACTGGAGCCCCCTGGATTGTGGTAGGACATATGGTTTCTTATTTGGTGCCGCCGAGCACCTGATTTAGTGCCGCCGAGCACTTGTTATTGCCTACGACACCTATGCTTTTTGCTTAACTTTAATAATTTAATTTATTTTCATTTTGAGGGATATCTTTTCCATTCACAAGTCCACAAAATGGGTCCTCATCCGTTCCGCAATTTTGTGGAACGGGTGCAGACCCATTCATTTTCAATGGGGCTGGAATATGCTGTCCACATCTGCATTTGCGGATCCGCACTTCCGCATCGATGTTTCCATTTCCGCAAAAAAATAGAACATGTCCTATTCTTGTCCGCAATTGAAGACAAGATTAGGCATTTTCTATTATCGTGCCGGCGATGTGCGGTCCGCAAATTTCGGAATGCACATTGCCGGTGTCCGTGTTTTGCGGATCAGCAAAACACTTACGGACGTGTGAATGGACCCTCATAGTAACATTTTTAAAGGTTACGTTTTTTCTTTATGTATATTCTAATGGATTGCCTCCCTTGTACAATGTTATAATATACTTTCTATGTTAGAAAGTGTATTATAGTGCATTTGTATTGTTCGGCAGTTGGGTGCGGTTCTGCTGCGATATTGCAGGTATATAGAGGGAGTAGCGTTATTGGAAAAAAATAATTTCTACTGGTGTGAAATACCAGTCGTCCCCCAAAAAAACTGATTGAAGCGGGGTGTTAAATACCAATATATTTTCTTTATAGTGCATTTGGGTACTGTATAGTGCATTTGCGCATGCGCGTAGGCGAAAATTATATTGCGGATATTTCGCATTGAAAAAAAATGATGAATAGAGATCGCAAATTCGAATACATCAAGTATGTCACTGTCCATGTTGTGGGACTATTTGTGCACTTCTAGTAATTATTTCTTGGCTGCAAATATGAGCTGAAGGTTTTTCATGTTCGCCTGCCATTAAAATGAATGGGATCCGCCATGAAATTGCGGTTCGCGAACATTTGATCGCGTTCGCGAACTGTCCCGGCAGATGTTTGTCCATCACTATCAATGAAGACCAGTTCATATGTTCATAAGGTGATATATTGATATAGATAAAAACAGATTCATATATCGATAAGTTGATATATTAATATAGATGATATAGATAGAATAGATGAAATTGATGAAATGGATGAAAACAGATGGGAACAGATGAAGACAGATTAAAGCATGGGGGGTTGTCCTCCACCAAGGGGACATAGCAGTGCTGATAAACAGCCAAACATGCGATCTTCCTTCAGCAAGGGTCACTGTCACATCTGTGACAGGTACCAGAAGGTCTGAAAGATTATCTATGCATTAATGATCTGACAGCCTCTTTTGGTTTCACTTTGTCTGTGTGTTGCTGGTATGTCCACACCTCCTGTTCAGGTGTGGATCATGTGACCTCTACCACACCCTATTTAGTCTGACTTTTCCCATCACTCCTTGCTTGGGATAACTTCATTTGGTCTTGGAAGAGCTGGAGTGTGGTTCGTGTTGAAGTCCTGTTCATCCTTCATCCTCTGAAGTTAAGTGTTCCGCTTGTTGTGTTTTGTATCCCCCCCCCTACCCAGGTTGTTTACTAGGCCTCAGTGAGACGCTAGTTCCTTCACCAGGGAAGGAACAGGTGGTCTCTGCCCTGTCATTATCTTTAGGGCATCTGAGGGTCACCAGGGTTTTCTAGGTTCCCGTGTATGGGTATCTCTACCATCGAGAGGTGCCCATACGGATAGGAGTTAGGGCCAGGAGCAGGGTTTTATAGGTGGTGACCCTTTTCCTTCCCTAGTGGTGAGGCCTAGTGTCTTTCCCCTTCCTTCTTGATTGTCTTTTGGTGTTCTCCCCTACTACATCCGTGACATTATCCCAAGCCCATACCGCCATTTTTGTTCTGATCTGTGCAGCTATGGATACTATGTCTGCACTGGTCGAACAGATGCAGAATATGACTTTGGAGGTAGCAGACCTCCGCGCAACTGTCTTGCAGATTCAGAGTCCACAGGCTGCTGGTTCCGGTGGTGGGTCCCAGGCCTGTCCTGAACCGAAGGTGGCTCTCCCGGACAGGTTTTCCGGGGGTAGTGACAATTTCATCCGGTTCAGGGAGTTATGTAAATTATACTTTAAGCTGCGTCCATACTCTTCTGGGGATGAGTGTCAACGTGTGGGCATGATTATTTCATTGCTTAAAGAAGACGCCCAACCGGATCACTGTCCCTCCGGTCGGTAGATGAATTCTTCAGAGCCTTGGGTCTCATCTACGATGACCCGGATCGGATCTCTCAGGCCTGAGACCAAGTTAGGGAGTTTGCGGCAGGGAGATCGTTCCGCGGAGACCTATTGCTCTGAATTTAGGAGATGGGCTACCAATACTGAGTGGAACGATCCTGCTCTCCCCAGCCAATTCTGTCAGGGTCTCTCTGAGAGACTGCAGGACGCATTGGCCTTTCATGAAAATCCTGTGTCATTGGAGGCAGCTATGTCCCTTGCTGTACGTCTAGATAGACGCCTGAGGGAGAGATCTAGGGGTCCTCACCTTCAGGACGTACTGTCCAATAAGGGTACTGCTTCCTTTGACACTTATGGTGGAGAGACACTGGTAGTTGCACCTTGTGATGAGCCTATGCAGTTAGGAGGAGCTACTCCTGGCAAAAGCTTGGGTCATGTGAAAGGAGTCTGCTTTTATTGTGGGAAGAAATGTGACATTTTATGAACATTTGTCTGTACTTGCAGCACCAAGGTGTAAACAAAAAGAAAAAACCTTTTAATCCTCAAATTACTATTGGTGGTGTGGATGGGGAGCAAGAAAACCTACATTTGTCTTTTACTGGTAGTACCCGTTTTCTCCTGACTGCCGAGGTGGCGCTAGAGTCCAAAACTGTGAAAATCAAAGCATTTATCGACAGTGGGGCAGGAGTTAACTTGATTGATGGAGAGTTTGTACGCATTCATGGATTTACTACTAATGCATTAGAGAAAAGTATTTCTGTCTTTGCAATTGACTCAGCACCTCTCACCCAAAAATGTCTGTCGCAGGTAGTGAATGACATTCATTTAAGAGTTGGTGATTTGCACCAGGAATCTATCTCCTGTTATGTATTGGAGGGTCTGCCTGCTCCATTGGTGTTGGGCTTACCATGGTTAAGCAAACATAACCCTAACATCGACTGGCAAGCGAGACAGATTCTCGATTGGAGTGATTTTTGCATGGACAACTGTCTTAATGCATCATTCTCTATGGTGACCACTAAAACTGTACCCTCGTTCATTTCAGAATTTTCTGATGTTTTCTCTGAGAGTGGTAATCAGGAGTTGCCTCCGCATCGGGAGTATGACTGTCCCGTCAATTTTATTCCCGGAGCTAAATTGCCCAAATCTTGGTTGTATAATCTTTCGGAACCCGAAAGAAAGGCCATGCAAGAGTATATTACTAGAGATGGCCCGAACTATCCGACGGCGAACAGTTCCCGGCGAACATAGCTTGTTCGCGTTCGCCTCTGCCGGGCGAACACATGCGATGTTCGGTCCGCCCCCTATACATCATCATTGAGCAAACTTTGACCCTGTACCTCACAGTCAGCAGACACATTCCAGCCAATCAGCAGCATACCCTCCCTCCCAGACCCTCCCACCTCCTGCACAGCATCCATTTTAGATTCATTCTGAAGCTGCAGTCTTAGTGAGAGGAGGGAGACTGTAACTGCTGCTGATTTAATTGGGAAATCGATAGCTAGGCTAGTGAATTCAGTGTCCACTCCAGTCCTGAAAGACTCATCTGATCTCTGCTGTAAGGACAGCGTCCTGACAGCACCCCAAAAAGCCCTTTTTAGGGCTGCAACATTAGTCTGCTTTTTTTTTTTCCTTTATATACATATTGCAGTTGCCTGGCCTGCCTGTGTGTGAGGAGCTGCAGGCCCACAGACTGTAGTGTGCCCACTGCCAGTGCTCACCCCTGTCATTCCGTGTGGCACAGGACTTTGCTTAAAAAAAGGCACTTAATTTTTACACTTTAATCTAAGGTTAGTTGCCTGCCAGTGTGTGTCAGGCTGACTTCCACTGACTGTAGTGTGCCCACTGCCAGTGCCCACCACTCATACCGGCTGGCACAGGACTTTGCATAAAAAAGGCATTTAATTTTTACACTTTAGTGTAATTTCAGCTGCTTGCCTGCTGCTAGTGTGTGTCAGGCCGACTTCAACTGACTGTAGTGTGCCCACTGCCAGTGCCCACCCCTGTCATCCCGTGTGGCACAGGACTTTGCTTAAAAAAAAGGCACTTCATTTTTACACTTTAATCTAAGGTTAGTTGCCTGCCAGTGTGTGTCAGGCTGACTTCCACTGACTGTAGTGTGCCCACTGCCAGTGCCCACCACTCATACCGGCTGGCACAGGACTTTGCTTAAAAAAGGCATTTAATTTTTACACTTTAATGTAATTTCAGCTGCTTGCCTGCTGCTAGTGTGTGTCAGGCCGACTTCAACTGACTGTAGTGTGCCCACTGCCAGTGCCCACCCCTGTCATACCGAGTGGCACAGGACTTTGCTTAAAAAATAGGCACTTAATTTTTACACTTTAATCTAAGGTTAGTTGCCTGCCAGTGTGTGTCAGGCTGACTTCCACTGACTGTAGTGTGCCCACTGCCAGTGCCCACCACTCATACCGGCTGGCACAGGACTTTGCTTAAAAAAGGCATTTAATTTTTACACTTTAATGTAATTTCAGCTGCTTGCCTGCTGCTAGTGTGTGTCAGGCCGACTTCAACTGACTGTAGTGTGCCCACTGCCAGTGCCCACCCCTGTCATACCGAGTGGCACAGGACTTTGCTTAAAAAATAGGCACTTAATTTTTACACTTTAATCTAAGGTTAGTTGCCTGCCAGTGTGTGTCAGGCTGACTTCCACTGACTGTAGTGTGCCCACTGCCAGTGCCCACCACTCATACCGGCTGGCACAGGACTTTGCTTAAAAAAGGCATTTAATTTTTACACTTTAATGTAATTTCAGCTGCTTGCCTGCTGCTAGTGTGTGTCAGGCCGACTTCAACTGACTGTAGTGTGCCCACTGCCAGTGCCCACCCCTGTCATACCGAGTGGCACAGGACTTTGCTTAAAAAATAGGCACTTAATTTTTACACTTTAATCTAAGGTTAGTTGCCTGCCAGTGTGTGTCAGGCTGACTTCCACTGACTGTAGTGTGCCCACTGCCAGTGCCCACCACTCATACCGGCTGGCACAGGACTTTGCATAAAAAAGGCATTTAATTTTTACACTTTAGTGTAATTTCAGCTGCTTGCCTGCTGCTAGTGTGTGTCAGGCCGACTTCAACTGACTGTAGTGTGCCCACTGCCAGTGCCAACCACTGATACCGGGTGGCACAGTAGCTTGCCGATAAATAAGGCATTTAATTTTTAGACAGTAGTCTAAATTCAGTTGCTTGCCTGCTGCCAGTGTGTCAGGCCCGCTTCCACTGACTGTAGTGTGCCCACTGCCAGTGCCAACCACTGATACCGGGTGGCACAGTAGCTTGCCGATAAATAAGGCATTTAATTTTTAGACAGTAGTCTAAATTCAGTTGCTTGCCTGCTGCCAGTGTGTGTCAGGCCCTCTTCCACTGACTGTAGTGTGCCCACTGCCAGTGCCAACCACTGATACCGGGTGGCACAGTAGCTTGCCGATAAATAAGGCATTTAATTTTTACACTTTAGTGTAATTTCAGTTGCTTGCCTGCTGCCAGTGTGTGTCAGGCCCGCTTCCACTGACTGTAGTGTGCCCACTGCCAGTGCCAACCACTGATACCGGGTGGCACAGTAGCTTGCCGATAAATAAGGCATTTAATTTTTAGACAGTAGTCTAAATTCAGTTGCTTGCCTGCTGCCAGTCAGTGTGTCAGGCCCTCTTCCACTGACTGTAGTGTGCCCACTGCCAGTGCCAACCACTCATACCGGGTGGCACAGTAGCTTGCCGATAAATAAGGCATTTAATTTTTACACTTTAGTGTAATTTCAGTTGCTTGCCTGCTGCCAGTGTGTGTCAGGCCCGCTTCCACTGACTGTTTTTCATAAAAGGCAATTCCTGATATGGGACGTAACAGGGATTAAACTGATGAGAATAATACTACAGAAAATACCACTCATATCGGTGGAGGGAGCCAGCGTTTTTTTAACCATCTCCCCGTTCAAAAAATCTATTTAATAAATGGCCCCCAGATTGGGGATGTTAGAGGGATTAAACTGATGAGAATAGTACTACAGAAAATACCACTCATATCGGGTGTGACAGTAAATTGCACGGCGCAGACGCAGTCACCGTGGTTTAAAACAGAGTGGAGGGAGCCAGGTTTTTTTTAACCATCTCCCCGTTCGAAAAATCTATTCAATAAATGGCACCCAGATTGGGGACGTTAGAGGGATTAAACTGATGAGAATAGTACTACAGAAAATACCACTCATATCGGGTGTGACAGTAAATTGCACGGCGCAGACGCAGTCACCGTGGATTAAAACAGAGTGGAGGGAGCCAGCGTTTTTTTAACCATCTCCCCGTCCGAAAAATCTGTTTAATAAATGGCCCCCAGATTGGGGAGTCGGGGACGTTAGAGGGATTAAACTGATGAGAATAGTACTACAGAAAATACCACTCATATCGGGTGTGACAGTAAATTGCACGGCGCAGACGCAGTCACCGTGGATAAAAACAAAGGGGAGGGAGCCAGCGTTTTTTTAACCATCTCCCCGTTCGAAAAATCAATTCAATTGACCTTTCGGGGACCCTTGGTGTTGTACGTGGCTGGGTGGAGGAAGAAACCTTCAATGACATCACCGGGACGTGGCTAGCTTGGTATCCAACCTTGTGCAAATGGGGAGTTTGCGGTTGTGCAAATGAACTGTTTGCGGTGCATTAAAAGGGGAGTTTGGTCTGTCAATGTCTGTGATGCGGGCGTAACCCTTACACTACCTGATCGATACAACATCATACCTGATCGTATACACACACTGGATGTTTTAAAGCACGTTATTCCAAACAATTTAGGAATGTTAGTTGATTTATGCCCTTTATGGATTAAAACCCGACTCTGCGTCCACTACGTAATTTTCCATGGGAGTTTTGCCATAGATCCCCCTCCGGCATGCCACAGTCCAGGTGTTAGACCCCTTGAAACAACTTTCTCATCACTATTGTGGCCAGAAAGAGTCCCTGTGGGTTTTAAAATTCGCCTGTCTATTGAAGTCTATGGCGGTTCGCCCGGTTCGCCAGTTCGCGAACATTTGCGGAAGTTCGCGTTCGCTGTTCGCGAACTGAAAATTTTATGTTCGCGACATCACTATATATTACCGAGAGTTTGGCAAAGGGACACATTAGACCATCCAAGTCCCCAGTGGCTGCTGGGTTTTTCTTTGTAAAGAAAAAAGATGGTACCCTGAGACCATGCCTGGATTTCCGTGAGCTCAATCGTATTACCGTCCATGATCCTTACCCCCTTCCTTTGATTCCGGATTTGTTTAGTCAGATTGTCGGTGCCAAGGTATTCTCTAAGTTGGATCTGAGGGGGGCTTATAATCTAGTAAGGATCAAGGAAGGGGATGAGTGGAAGACCGCATTTAATACTCCTGAGGGTCATTTTAAAAACCTGGTCATGCCCTTTGGGTTAACCAATGCTTCTGCGGTTTTTCAACACTTTGTCAATGACATCTTTCATCATCTGGTGGGGAGATTTGTCGTTGTATACCTTGATGACATACTAATTTATTCGCCTGATATAGAGACTCATCAGGATCATGTGAGACAGGTGTTACAGATACTAAGAGAGAATAAGTTGTATGCTAAGATGGAAAAGTGTGTATTTGCTGTACAGGAAGTGCAATTTCTGGGTTACCTGCTCTCATTCTCAGGTTTTCGTATGGACTGGGATCGACCCGAAAATCTGAAAGCGCTTATGCTGTTTTTGGGGTTTACCAACTACTACCGTAAATTTATCTTGAACTATTCAAGGAAGGGTGCGGATATTTCTGTCTGGTCTAATGCGGCATTACAAGCCTTTTATGCTGTGAAAGAATGTTTTGCTTTGGCCCCTATTCTGATGCAACCAGATGTGACTCAGCCATTTATTGTTGAGGTTGACGCGTCCGAGCTAGGTGAAGTAGCAATCTTGTCGCAAGGTCCTTCACCTAGTAAATGGCGCTCATGTGCATTTTTCTCTAAAAAACTCTCTACTGCTGAAAAGAATTATGATGTGTGGAATAGGGAATTGCTGACCATTAAGTTGGCGTTTGAGGAATGGCAGCATTGGTTGGAAGGAGCAATTCACCCTATTACAGTAATTACGGATCATAAGAATCTGGCCTACCTTGAGTCGATTAAGCGACTGAACCCAAGGCAGGCCAGATGGTCATTGTTTTTCACCAGATTTAACTTCAAGAACGTCAAGGCGGATGCTTTGTCGCGTAGCTTTCCTGGGGGGGGGGGGAGTCTAATGACCCTAGTCCCATTTTATCCGCTCTTTATTCTGATCTTGAGGCCAGGGTGTTGGAGGCACAGGAGGATGCTCCGGACTCTTGTCCTCCGGGGAAGTTGTTTGTTCCCTCCGAATTACATCACAAGATGTTCGAGGAACATCACTGTACGGTGCTTGCTGGGCACCCTGGGAGCAGATCGACTGTCGATCTCTTATCTCGCAGATTTTGGTGGCCGGGGTTGCGTAAGTGTGTTGAGGACTATGTGTCAGCCTGTGGTACCTGTGCACGTGCTAAGGTGACACATACTCGGCCATCGAGAGGTGCCCATACGGATAGGAGTTAGGGGCCAGGACCAGGGTTTTATAGGTGGTGACCCTTTTCCTTCCCTAGCGGTGAGGCCTAGTGTCTTTCCTCTTCCTTCTTGATTGTCTTTTGGTGTTCTCCCCTACTACATCTGTGACCCCCCCTCCCTACAATGATCTATAGAAAACCAAAAATTTAAAGTTCAGCATCGAGCCCTGCAGTCGACAGGCTACCGAAGACATAAATGCATCTGGACTCTGTTCTTGACATCTTTGCGATATGATTGACCCCCTCCAGTGTCTCTCTACCTTCTCCAGTGCTGCAAATGTCAGGCCACTATGTTCCTGGTTGTGGTTGTCCCTAAAATGTTTGGTCAATGGATGGCTGGCCAGTCCCTTTTTTATGCTATTAATATGTTCCGCCAATCTCACTTTGATAGGCCGTTTGGTTCTGCCAATGTATTGTTTTTGGCATGGGCACTAGATAATGTAGATGACACTGGAGGAGTTGCAGGTCAAACAGTCTTTTATTTCAAATGAGAATTGGTTCTGTGTGGACGGAATCCTATCGGTCTTCCTTGCAAATGCCATACTCCTACAGCCCATACACATACCACATCTATAAAAGCCGCTCATTTGTACCCAATTATGTAATGATACTACAGGGTGGGCCATTTATATGGATACACCTTAATAAAATGGGAATGGTTGGTGATATTAACTTCCTGTTTGTGGCACATTAGTATATGTGAGGGGGGAAACTTTTCAAGATGGGTGGTGACCATGGCGGCCATTTTGAAGTCAGCCATTTTGAATCCAACTTTTGTTTTTTCAATAGGAAGAGGGTCATGTGACACATCAAACTTATTGGGATTTTCCCCAAAAAAACAATGGTGTGCTTGGTTTTAACGTAACTTTATTCTTTCATGAGTTATTTACAAGTTTCTGAGCACTTATAAAATGTGTTCAATGTGCTGCCCATTGTGTTGGATTGTCAATGCAACCCTCTTCTCCCACTCTTCACACACTGATAGCAACACCGCAGGAGAAATGCTAGCACAGGCTTCCAGTATCCGTAGTTTCAGGTGCTGCACATCTCGTATCTTCACAGCATAGACAATTGCCTTCAGATGACCCCAAAGATAAAAGTCTAAGGGGGTCAGATCGGGAGACCTTGGGTGCCATTCAACTGGCCCATGACGACCAATCCACTTTCCAGGGATCTGTTCATCTAGGAATGCTTGGACCTGACACCCATAATGTGGTGGTGCACCATCACATTATGGGTGTCAGGTCCGAGCATTCCTACATGAAAAGTTTCCTGGAAAGTGGATTGGTCATCGTGGGCCAGTATTGAAACCAGAGGCCCACACCTTGTGGGTGTCACTGGAACAATCTCCTGGACCTGGAGAGCCCTGCTTTGGAATTCCATTCCCCTGCCATCGGTCATTCGCTCCAATTCACCATTGTCTCATCACTCATTGTTACTGTTGCGGTCTGTTAGGTTTAAAGCAGGTCTTCAATCTAAACATACGCCGCTTCTTCACCTGTTTGGCAACCCGGCATTCCCACCGGGACTCCACACTGGTGCTTTTCATTGGTGGATCTCTAATAAGTTTACTCTCTTCACAGATTCTTGATCAGAGGCAAACTTATCTCACTACCTGACTTTAAAGAAAATATACCCTCCCGGATAATGAGTCCTATAACGCTAATCAAATCTTCTCTTTTCTTCACTCCCTGAAGATTAATTATTTGACCTTGGATTTTACCCCCTTTGAGAGGTCCTACATTTTCCTTGTATAAACGTTGTTTATACAACATTTTATAAATGTTACTGTCCAGAATTTATGGGACACTTAACACCACACCAGATGGGGTCAAGCTACCATATATGACAGAGTGGGAGAAGGACATCCAAGAGGATTTCTCTATATCTAGATGGCATTAGCGTTCCCAGACCTTGACTAAGACCTCGTGGCAAATTACCTTGGCAGAGACCTCAATTAAGGTACTCCACAGGGTATACTTAGCACCCTATAGATTACATCTTATTTACCCAGAAGTCTCTCCCTTATGCTTCAGGGGATGTGAGGTGGATGGTACGGTTTATCATACCTGGTGGTTATGTCCATTGGTACAGCAATTCTGGATCAAGATTTGTAGTCTGATCTCTTCTGTGCTGGACTGTACCTATCCACTGTCACCTGCTCTGTGTCTCCTTGGAGACAAGCCTTCTTGGTTAACATTCTCCAAATTTAAATTATCCCAGCACATGTTGTTAGCTGCTAGGATCCATATTGCCTATAAATGGAGATCGGCAAAGCTACGTTTTCAGGCAGTGGTTGATAGAATCAACAAGAGCTTACTCTACGAGAGACTTACAGCTATTCGCCAGGACACGTACGAGTCATTTGAAAAGCTCTGGGAACCTTGGATGTGCTCCTCCTACTCGGTGGATCTTCGACTCTGTATGACATTGTAGGTGCTGGAGACCTTATGAGACCTTATTAAGATGCATGGAATTGTGGGCTTTCTACTGTATGAGAAGCACCAGAAACACCTAGTTTGCTAACCTTGTCGTCTTTTGACAGTTTTTTTTTTGTTTATTTTCTTTTTTTTTCCCTTTTGATGCTTTTGAACATTGTGATGTCATTGCCAATTGTACAAGCTGCTTCATATAAAGTGTGCTGTCTGTATACTCTGTATATGCTGCTTTACATCTATGACTCTTATTCTTTTGAATAAAGAAATCCTTTTGAAACATAAAACAATTGTTTTGAGTGGGTCGTCGTCAGATGGCACAGCATGAAGCTAAATATCAAAATTATAATGTAACATTAGAAAATCTACAAGCAAAAGAGCCTAATTCAATATAATTAAAGCAGCAAAGTAAAATAGTGTCCAGAGCCTGGTAAATTCATATATGTAAATTCATGGGATCCGTAAAACCTGATTATATATGTATTATGGCAAAAAACATGATTATTCAGAAAGCATGATTATTTAAATATAAGAGCACTGCATAAAGTGAGGAACTGGGGGTAGCAAGGAGTATGGTAGATCTGGTGAACATGATTATGTGGGAATCAATGTCAAACATGATTATTCCAAACATGGTAATATCATCTGTGGCAAATATGAGAAAACACACTTAAAGTAGCTCGAAATTCTGGTTCTATAAAGGACCTTGTATGCATATTTGCAGAAGCATTGGAGTCAGACATGAAGAGATGGCCATAAGAAGACATGTGATAAATTCCCACATTTGGTTGGAGTAGCATGGAGACTAAGCTCTATATAGTGTCTGTGAAAGAAAGAACAAAGCTAGTTATCTACCTGTGAGGTGAGTAGAGGCATTCCTAGTGCGCTGGATGCATGATTACCGGCGGTGTTTGCCACCGTTTAAATCATATGTGCTGGCCAGTGGTTCCGGTCATGTGACCGGAAGTGACGTGGCATATGGAGCACACACGTGCGTTCCATAGAATATTACCTGGGCGGAAGAGATCCCTGCTTGCGATCCACTGGACTCAGTGGTTCCGGTCATGTGACCGGAAGTGACGCGGTGTACGGAGCGCACGTGTGCATTCCATAGATTGTCACATGGGCGGAAGCGGTCACTGCTTGCGTTCCACCGGGCACAGTCGTAGATGGAAAGAGATGGCTGATACAGTCCTGATCAAAAGTTTAAGACCACTTGAAAAATGGCAAAAAATCATATTATACATTGTTGGATCTTAACACGTGCGTTCCATAGAATGTCACCTGGGCGGTAGCGGTCCCTGCTTGCGTTCACTGGGCACAGCCGTAGATGGGAAGAGATGACTGATATGTATCAAGTCCAGCGTCATGTTTGGAATGTATAGCTGGATATCAAGGATGATTGTACATTATATGATCTATATATAGTGATATTGTGGAAACCTAATATAGGGGCATGAATGATCTAGAAGAAGGGGGATAATACAGTGCAATATGGGAACATCTATATAAAATGTATTATAAAAATAAGTATGAGAATTGGGTCGATGATAAAGGGAGAAGGTTATTTGTAAAAGGGAATACAAGAGTTATGGCGCTAGTGGGAGGGGGATGGGTTGGCCTGGTGGGTGTGGAGCATAATTGTTAGAAAAGTCTGTAGGATATATTTGAGGGATTGGTATCCCAAGATGGAATAAAAGGTATATGATGGTACAATATATATATATATATATACATATATATATATATATATATATATAGTACAGACCAAAAGTTTGGACACACCTTCTCATTCAAAGAGTTTTCTTTATTTTCATGACTATGAAGGCATCAAAACTATGAATTAACACATGTGGAATTATATACATAACAAACAAGTGTGAAACAACTGAAAATATGTCATATTCTAGGTTCTTCAAAGTAGCCACCTTTGCTTTGATTACTGCTTTGCGCACTCTTGGCATTCTCTTGATGAGCTTCAAGAGGTAGTCCCCTGAAATGGTCTTCCAACAGTCTTGAAGGAGTTCCCCGAGATGCTTAGCACTTGTTGGCCCTTTTGCCTTCACTCTGCGGTCCAGCTCACCCCAAACCATCTTGATTGGGTTCAGGTCCGGTGACTGTGGAGGCCAGGTCATCTGGCGCAGCACACCATCACTCTCCTTCATGGTCAAATAGCCCTTACTTTCAAAGTTTTCCCAATTTTTCAGCTGACTGACTGACCTTCATTTCTTAAAGTAATGATGGCCACTAGTTTTTCTTTACTTAGCTGCTTTTTTCTTGCCATAATACAAATTCTAACAGTCTATTCAGTAGGACTATCAGCTGTGTATCTACCTGACTTCTCCTCAACGCTACTGATGGTCCCAACCCCATTTATAAGGCAAGAAATCCCACTTATTAAACCTGACAGGGCACACCTGTGAAGTGAAAACCATTTCAGGGGACTACCTCTTGAAGCTCATCAAGAGAATGCCAAGAGTGTGCAAAGCAGTAATCAAAGCAAAAGGTGGCTACTTTGAAGAACCTAGAATATGACATATTTTCAGTTGTTTCACACTTGTTTGTTATGTATATAATTCCACATGTGTTAATTCATAGTTTTGATGCCATCATGTGAATCTACAATTTCCATAGCCATGAAAATAAAGAAAACTCTTTGAATGAGAAGGTGTGTCCAAACTTTTGGTCTGTACTATAATATATATACACTCACCTAAGGAATTATTAGGAACACCATACTAATACGGTGTTGGACCCCCTTTTGCCTTCAGAATTGCCTTAATTCTACGTGGCATTGATTCAACAAGGTGCTGATAGCATTCTTTAGAAATGTTGACCCATATTGATAGGATAGCATCTTGCAGTTGATGGAGATTTGAGGGATGCACATCCAGGGCATGAAGCTCCCGTTCCACCACATCCCAAAGATGCTCTATTGGGTTGAGATCTGGTGACTGTGGGGGCCATTTTAGTACAGTGAACTCATTGTCATGTTCAAGAAACCAATTTGAAATGATTCGAGCTTTGTCATGGTGCATTATCCTGCTGTTGTAGCCATCAGAGGATGGATACATGTTCTCATTCTGTTTACGCCAAATTCGGACTCTACCATTTGAATGTCTCAACAGTAATCGAGACTCATCACACCAGGCAACATTTTTCCAGTCTTCAACAGTCCAATTTTGGTGAGCTTGTGCAAATTGTAGCCTCTTTTTCCTATTTGTAGTGGAGATGAGTGGTACCCGGTGGGGTTTTCTGCTGTTGTAGCCCATCCGCCTCAAGGTTGTGCGTGTTGTGGCTTCACAAATGTTTTGCTGCATAGCTCAGTTGTAACGAGTGGTTATTTTAGTCAACGTTGCTCTTCTATCAGCTTGAATCAGTCGGCCCATTCTCCTCTGACCTCTAGCATCCACAAGGCATTTTTTCGCCCACAGGACTGCTGCATACTGGATGTTTTTCCCTTTTCACACCATTCTTTGTAAACCCTAGAAATGGTTGTGCGTGAAAATCCCAGTAACTGAGCAGATTGTGAAATACCAGTCCGGTCCGTCTGGCACCAACAACCATGCCACGCTCAAAATTGCTTAAATCACCTTTCTTTCCCATTCTGACATTCAGTTTGGAGTTCAGGAGATTGTCTTGACCAGGACCACACCCCTAAATGCATTGAAGCAACTGCCATGTGATTGGTTGACTAGATAATTGCATTAATGAGAAATAGAACAGGTGTTCCTAATAATTCTTTAGGTGAGTGTATATATGTATGTTTGTGTTCTATATGTGTATGGGAGGAAAACATATTGGAAAGATAAATACCCAAATTGGATACATGTCTACAAATATAAGGGGGTATATGCCTAATCAAAGGGAGAGGGTGGGGGGGGGGGGGTGGGAGTGGAAGGGGGAATGAGGGGGATTAGGGAAGGGAAAACAGAGGCCAATACATCACCCTCACCTGCTGTGGATAATTCAGTTGGTCTGTGGAAAAAAGAAAAGTACAAATTTCAATATACACCAATAGTATCACAAGTTTATAAAAAAGTCACATTCATGATTCAAGCCGTGTGGTGCTAGTGTCCCCAATTGATGGATCCAGAGGGCCTCCCTCTGTTTCAGGAGGAGCGTCCGGTTGCCCCCTCTCCTTGGTTGATCGATTTATTCCAAAATTGGAAATCAAAGCTGGGAAATTTGATGTTTTTTCTCAGAAAAATGTTGAGGTATAGGTAAAGTATGGCCTAATCTAATTGTCGATTTGTGCTTACTTATCCGATCCCTAATGTGTTGTGTTGTGTCGCAGACATATCCGAGGCCACACGGACATTGTATTAAATAGACGACAAAGCTCGAATCACAGGTGTAGAATCCTTTAATTGAAATGGCCTGTCCGGTGCATGGGTGGGTGGCATATTCTCCTTTAATTAAGCTGGAGCAGTGGGCACAGTGTAAGCACGGATATGTTCCTTGTCTTTTGCTATGTAAGAAAGTTTGTTTGGGAGGTCTAATTAAACTACCTATATCCTCCAAAACATACTTTCTTACGTAGCACCCACCAGGCCAACCCATCCCCCCTAAAATTCTTTTATTCCCTTTTACAAATAACCTTCTCCCTTTATCATCGACCTAATTCTCATACTAATTTTCATAATACATTTTATAAAGATGTTCCCATATTGCACTGTATTCTCCCCTTCTACTAGATCATTCATGCCCCTATATTAGGTTTCCACAATATCACTATATATAGATCATATAATGTACAATCATCCTTGATATCCAGCTATACATTCCAAACATGACGCTGAACTTGATACATATAGTCCTGATCAAATGTTTAAGACCACTTGAAAAATGGCAAAACATCATATTTAGCATGGCTGGATCTTAACAAGGTTCCAAGTAGAGCTTCAACATGGAACAAGAAGAAATGGGAGTGAGCATTCAATTTAACGAAAACAACGAATAAACTGAAACAGGCTGTTTTTCAGCTGATCAAAAGTTTAGGACCACACCTCCAAAAAAAAACTAAACCCCCCCAAAAACAGAAATCCAACTTCCAAACATGAACTGGGTAATGAGTAGTTCCGCCGTTATTGTTTATCACTTCCAAAATTAGTTTCGGCATGCTTGATGCAAGCGTTTCCATGAGGTGAGTGGGAACATTTCTCCAAGTGGTGAAGACGGCCGCACGAAGGCCATCTACTGTCCGGAGCTGTTGTCCATTTTTGTAAACTTCCCTTGCCATCCGTCCCCAAAGGTTCTCAATTGGATTTTGATCAGGGGAACACGCAGGATGGGCCAAAAGAGTGATGTTATTCTCCTGGAAGAAATCCCTTGTCCTGCGGGCATTGTGTACTGTAACATTGTCCTGTTGAAAAACCCAGTCGTTACCACACAGACGAGGGCCCTCAGTTATGAGGAATGCTCTCTGCAACATCTGGACTTAGCCAGCGGCCGTTTGACGCCCCTCCACTTCCTGAAGCTCCATTGTTGAACTGAAGGACAAAGCACCCCAGACCATTATGACGCCCCCTCCACTGTGGCGCGTAGAAAACATCTCAGGTGAGATCTGCTTGTCATGCCAGTACCGTTGGAAACCATCAGGACCATCAAGGTTAAAAAAAAAATCATCAGAGAATAAAACTTTCTTCCACCTTTGAATGTCGCAAGCAGTTCTGTGGCGTTCAAGGAGACGAGGTCTTTGAAGGCGTTTTTTGTTTTTGAAGCCCTTCAGTCTCAGATGCCGTCTGATGGTTATGGGGCTGCAGTCAGCACCAGTAAGAGCCTTAATTTGGGTCGAGAATCTTCCAGTGTCTTGACGGACAGCGAATTGGATCCTCCGGCTCAGTGGGTCTTCCACTTGACTTTTTTGTTCCATAACCCTCAGGATCATTTAAGAAATTCCAAATGACTGTCTTACTGCGTCCCACCTCAGCAGCAATGGCGCGCTGTGAGAGACCCTGCTTATGCAGTTCAACAACCCGACCACGTTCAAAGAGGGAGTTTTTTTGCCTTTGCCATCACAACGTGTGACTACCTGACAGAAAATGACAATGAATCCACATCTTTGCACAGATTTGGCCTTTTAAAGGCATGTGGTCCTAAAATTTGAATCGGCTGAAAAACAGCTTGTTTCAGTTTAATCGTTATTTTCAATTAATTGAATGCTCAAAAAATGTTTAGTCTCACTCTCATTTCTTCTTGTTGCATGTTGAAGCTCTACTTGGAACCTTGTTAAGATCCAACAATGTAAAATATGATTTTTTGCCATTTTTCAAGTGGTCTTAAACTTTTGATCAGGACTGTATCAGCCATCTCTTTCCATCTACGGCTGTGCCCAGTGGAACGCAAGCAGGGACCGCTTCCGCCCATGTGACAATCTATGGAACGCACACGTGCGCTCCGTACAACGCGTCACTTCCGGTCACATGACCGGAACCACTGAGTCCAGTGGATCGCAAGCAGTGATCTCTTCCGCCCAGGTAATATTCTATGGAACGCACGTGTGTTCTCCATATGCCACGTCACTTCCGGTCACATGACCAGAACCACTGGCCAGCACATACGATTTAAACGGCGGCAAACACCGCCGGTGATCATGCATCCAGCGCCCTATGAATGCCTCTACTCACCTCACAGGTAGATAACTAGCTTTATTCTTTCTTCCACAGACACTATATAGAGCTTAGTCTCCATGCTACTCCAACCAAATATGGGAATTTATCACATGTCTTCTTATGGCCATCTCTTCATGTCTGACTCCAATGCTTTGGCAACTATGCATACAAGGTCCTTTATAGAACCAGCATTTCGAGCTACTTTAAATGTGTTTTCTCATATTTGGCACAGATGATGTTGTCATGTTTGGAATAATCATGTTTGGCATTGATTCCCACATAATCATGTTCACCAGATCTACCATACTCCTTGCTACCCCCAGTTCCTCACTTTATGCATTGCTCTTATATTTAAATAATCATGCTTTCTGAATAATCATGTTTGCCATAATACGTATATAATCAGGTTTTACGGATCCCATGAATTTACATATATGAATTTACCAGGCTCTGGACACTATTTTACTTTGCTGCTTTAATTATATTGAATTAGGCTCTTTTGCTTGTAGATTTTCTATTGTTACATTATAATTTTGATACTTACCTTCATGCTCTGCCATCTGATGACGACCCACTCAAAACAATTGTTTTATGCTATTTCAGATAATGTGACCGCTGATGAAGGTCCATCGTGACCGAAACTTCCGGTCAAAAATATTCTGTTATTGATATGTACCATTGGGCAAATGGATGATGCAGATAATGTGAAATAAAGCTATACTTTACAAAATCACAGAAATATCGTGGCAAATATGGGGGAACTGCTCAAACCCCAAACACTGTAGCGTGTTTTTCATTGGGGAGCAGTTCCACCGCATGTGGACCGCAGCAAACGACTATCCCCAGCAAAAAATGAATACAATGGAGGATGTCGGTGCGGTCCACATAAAGGCATCCTAAACAAACCGAAGCATTGTGCGGATGAAAATATAATCATATAAATCACAGAAAAAAATGCACCAAACGGATATGCCACTGACTATACTAGCTAGTGATAAATGCAGATATTAAAAGCGGAGACTTTTGCCAATATATTCCTGTCAGGAAAATATCGGAGCCCATCATGCACCACGTCACTGTCACTCAGCATGGCAAGGGGTCCTACCACTACGCTAACTATGGTGTGAACAAGGTCTGAACGTGAGGAAATCCAGCTCACAGCCAAGCTTCCACACAACCGCCTAGCAGGACAACTAGTGCAATGTGAACAAAGCAAGACTGTAAGCCACACCCATATCAGACCATGTGATGGAGGTTACCAGGTGCAAAAGAGTGTTTGAATGCCAGGTAAAGGCACATACACTACATATAAAACAAAACAAAATCACAGAAATATTGTGGCAAATATGGGGGAACTGCTCAAACCCCAAACACTGTAGCGTGTTTTTCAGACTTGATGGGCTCCGATATTTTCCTGACAGGAATATATTGGCAAAAGTCTCAGCTTTTAATATCTGCATTTATGACTAGCCAGTATAGTCAGTGACATATCCGTTTGGTGCATTTTTTTCTGTGATTTATATGATTATATTTTCATCCGCACAATGCTTCGTTTTGTGTAGGATGCCTTTGTGGTGCATGTGGACCGCGGCGACATCCTCCATTGTATGAATTTTTTGCTGGGGATAGTCGTTTGCTGCAGTCCACATGCGCTGGGACTGCTCCCCCAATGAAAAACACGCTACAGTGTTTGGGGTTTGAGCAGTTCCCCCATATTTGCCACGATATTTCTGTGATTTTGTTTTGTTTTATATGTAGTGCATGTGCCTTTACCTGGCATTTAAACACTCCTTTGCACCTGGTAACCTCCATCAAACGGTCTGATATGGGTGTGGCTTACAGTCTTGCTTTGTTCACATTGCACTAGTTGTCCTGCTAGGCGGTTGTGTGGAAGCTTGGCTGTGAGCTGGATTTAATCACCTTCAGACCTTGTTCACACCATAGTTAGCATAGTGGTAGGACCCCTTGCCATGCTGAGTGACAGTGACGTGGTGCATGATGGGCTCCGATATTTTCCTGACAGGAATATATTGGCAAAAGTCTCAGCTTTTAATATCTGCATTTATGACTGGCCAGTATAGACATATCCATTTGGTGCATTTTTTCTGTGATTTATAAAGCTATACTTTAAGTGCAAAACCTTAACCTGAGTGCCTCAATACTTTATCATTTGGATGGTGGCTTAACAGCCATTGATTGGCACCAGGGACACTTTGATTGAATGCGGTTCCTCACTTTACTACATTCCCATCATTACAGGAATAGGTTCTTTAACATCAAACCTAAACACTTGAGGGCCTGGACGTCCAACCCCATTGGATTATAGGAACATTGGACGTCCAGTCCTTCTATACTATTACTGATCATAATCATGGTACCTCTGCAATGAAATCACAACTCGAGATGAACAGTAGTCTCTGTGGTGAAGAGATTGACTTTTTGGTGGAAGGAGCTAATTACATCCTACATCATAATTACTTCTATTTCGAGTGTGATTATTATTTGCAACAATGCAGGACCGCCATGGGGACCAGGTTTGCCCCTAGTTATGCCAATCTATATCTGGCACAATGGGAACACCAAAATATTGTTCCAAAACTAGGGGTGGACCTGGTCCTATGACGACGTTACATAGACGATATCCTGTTCATTTTGAATAATGGAGAAACCCAATTAAAATCATTTTTGGAAAACATCAATGAGAATACGGACAAGCTAATCTTTACATCAAATATTAACAAAGAATATACAGAATTTTTGGATATACAAATCAGTACAAAGGGGAATAAATTTATCTGCAATACCTACCAAAAGCCAACTGCAAAGAACAGCTTTATTTTATTCACGAGCTGTCACTTTCCAAGATGGCCTCTAAATATTCCTGTCAGAGAGTTTTGTCGTATCAAACATAACTGCACCAATAATGTAACTTTCGAAGACGAGGCTGCAAAAATTTAAATCAATTTAAATGCAGAAACTACCCCGATGATATTATAGACAGTGCATTAGATAAAGTAAGAAATATGGAAAGACAATCCTTCTTTACACCGAGATTAAATCACAATGTAAAAACACTAAAAGAAGTAGAATTAAGGATGATCCTACCTTATAGTGCACAATCCAAACAGGTACAACACATTATCAGTCAACATTGGCACTTTATTTTGAAGGATAAGACAATTGGGCCCCTATTACACACATCACCCCTCATCAGTTTCACTAAAGCACCTAATTTTGGTCTTAAGTTGGCACTCACAGTTAAAAATCACCAGGAAAATATAGTATCATTACATAATTGGGTACAAATAAGCGGCTTTTATAGATGTGGTAGGTGTGTGGGCTGTAGGAGTACGACATTTGCAGGGAAGACCGATAGGATTTCGTCCACACAGTACCAATTCTCATTTGAAATAAAAGACTGTTTGACCTGCAACTCTTCCAGTGTCATCTACATTATCTAGTGCCCATGCCAAAAACAATACATTGGCAGAACCAAACGGCCTCTCAAAATGAGATTGGCGGAACATATTAATAACATATAAAAGGGACAGGCCAACCATCCATTGCCCAAAATTTTAGGGACTACCACAGCCAGGATCATAGTGGCCTGACATTTTGCGGCACTGGAGAAGGTAGAGAGACACTGGAGGGGGGGCAATCATATCTCAAAGATGTCAAGGACAGAGTCCAGAAGCATTTATGACTTTGGTAGCCTGTCGCCTGCATGGCTCAATGCTGATCTTGAAATTTTTGGTTTTTTATAGATGATTGTAGGGGGGGGGGGGGGGGTGCACCTTGCTGACGGGAGATCGCATGTCTGGCTGTTTATCAGAACTGTGATGTCCACTTGGCGGTGGATAACCCCATGCTTTCATCTGTTTTCATATGTTCCCATCTGTTTTCATCCATTTCATCTATTTCATCTATTCTATCTATATCATCTATTAATATATCAACTTATTAATATATGAACCAGTTTTTATCTATATCAATATATCAACTTATCAACATATGAACTGGTCTTCATTGATATGCACATATCAACTTATCAATATATGAACTTGATCCACTAACATATGAACTCGATTCTATCTCTGACTCCATTTAATGATTAATTCCTTTATATGTGTATCAATCACATTTTTATACATATGTGATAGGGAAAACCATTAGATCTAAATATTATAATATTTAGCAACTATTGACAAAAAAACACATATATACCCCCAAAAAAACGCAGCAAAAACGCACCAATACCGCAACATGCATAAATGGATATGTGGAATTGAGTGATCCATTTCTTATCTTTGGTTTGATATGTCAAGACCCGGCCCTCCTATTAGTACTGATATTGGTAGGGATATAACTATCTGGACTCTTCAATACGAGTAAATCCACTGAGGAAGAAGTAGGGATCTACTTCGAAATGCGTCTGGAAATTAAGATTTACTCGCAAAGAGTCCTGTACAATCAGCATGGCCATACAACATTGAAAGAATATATGTCAAAGATCTTGTCGATGCTAAGGCAAAAGTTCAAGCAAGGTAATCCCTGTCTCACGATAATGTGAGCGAGATCCACGACATATTGAAGTCATCCTATAGACGGCATCTGATAGAGTAAGGCAATTGCCCATCTCGCGATAACAGAAGCACGGCACTCCGAGGACTCTTGATCTACCTCACTGCCGTATCCTGCTAGCGAGACACTTAGTACTGCCTAAGGGAAGTATATAGCTGACCCACTCTGTATTCAGGTAAGCACTATCACACGTGGGATGTACGCTACCTATCACACGTGGGATGTACGAAATGTACGCTACCAAACTGTGATTATCAATAAGCTACTATTTACATTGCCTGTACTAAACATTGAAAAGGATAGTCTGATGACATCTGCATGTTGATAACTGGAGTATTAACTGAACTAACCACATTCCAGCTGACCCCTTCAATACCCATTCACCAGTCACATTAAATTGTATGCTACAAATACCAACTACTAACATATAGTGAAAGACCCTATCAGGAAATAGGAATAACAGAAGTTGCAACAATGACTGCTTTGATGTCTAAGATGTATATTTATGCCTGATATAGATGCTTTATATTTAGCAACTTTTTCCTCGGATTTTATCCACTTTACTATTTTAAATCCATCTTTTACAGTTTTTGTTCTTTTATTTATGCTGTATTTTATTGTATTCTATTTTATATTCGACCTAGCCATTAAAATTGCATTTTACCCAATCTCTCATGCGACCCCCAGTGTATGAGTGCCGGTCTCCATTCTTACTAACATAATCACTAGTTCTTTTCTGTCAGGTGAATTCCAAATTTTTGGGGACTATGCTGGCCTACAGTAAAAATTTTAGCCGGTGACCGCCTATTGAACCTCCAGCCACATCATCACAAGATTTTTTCTGTCTGGTGAATGCCTAATTTTTGGGGCATGTACTAGCCCACAGTAAAATTTTTAGCCAGTGACCACCTAATGTACCTCCAACCACATAATCACTTGTTCTTTTCTGTCAGGTGAATGCCTAATGTTTGGGGCTTGTACTGGCCTACAGTAAAATTGTTATCCAATAATATTCCAATAAACCTCCAGCGACATAATAACTTGTTCTTTCTGTCAGGTGAATGCCTAATTTTTGGGGCCTGAACTCTACTGGCCTACGGTAAAATTGTTAATCACTGACCGCCTAATGTACCTCCAGCCACATAATCACTTGATTTTTTTCTGTCCGGTGAATTCCTAACGTTTTGGTTACTGTTCTACACTGGCCTAAAATAAAATTGTTGTCCTCTGACCGCCTAATATACCTCCAGCCACATAATCACTTGTTCTTTTCTTTCTGGTAAAAGCCTAATGTTTGGGACCTATACTCCATTGGACTGCAGTAAAATTGTTATCCACTGACTGCCTAATACACCTCCCAGCCACATAATCACCTGTTCTTTTCTTTCCAGTAAATGCCTAATGTTTGGGTCCTGTACTCCACTGGCCTACAGTAAAATTGTTATCCACTGACCGCCTAATATAACTCCAGCCACATAATCACTTATTCTTTTCTGTCTGGTGAATGCATAATGTTTGGGGCCTGTATTTCACTCACCTAAAGTAATATTGTTATCCACTGACCGTCTAACATAACTATAGCCACATAATTACTTATTCTTTTCTGAAAGATGAATGCATAATTTTTGGGGCCTGTACTCCACTGGCCTACAGTAAAATTATTATTTACTGACTGCCTATTATACCTACAGCCACATAATCACTTGTTCTTTTCTGTTAGGTAAATGCCTAATGTTAGGGGCCTATACTCCACTGGCCTACAGTAAAATTGTTATCCACTGACCACCTAATGTACCTCTAGCCCCGTAATTAGGGATGAGCGAACCCGAACTGTATAGTAATATTTTTGTAAAAGTTCGGGTTCGGTACTTTCTTGGCGCTTTTTGAAAGGCTGCAAAGCAGCCAATCAACAAGCGTCATACTACTTGCCCCAAGAGGCCATCACAGCCATGCCTACTATTGGCATGGCTGTGATTGGCCAGTGCAGCATGTGACCCAGCCTCTATATAAGCTTGGGTCACGTAGCGCTGCACGTCACTCTGCTGTTACAAGTGTAGGGAGAGGTTGCAGCTGCGACGTTAGGGCGAGATTAGGCAGTGATTAACTCCTCCAAAACACTTAAGACAGTGATCGATCTACAGCTGTGGATCATTGAACTGCTGCTATTCAATTGCTCACTGTTTTTAGGCTGCCCAGAGCGTTTTTCAGTCGCTTTTTTCTGGGGTGATCGGCGGCCATTTTGTGGCTTGTGGTGCGCCAGCACAAGCTGCCACCAAGTCCATTTAACCATCAATAGTGTGGTTATTTTTTGCTATATCCTACATCAGGGGCAAGCTGTCACCAAGTCCATTTAACCATCAATAGTGTGGTTATTTTTTGGCTATATCCTACATCAGGGGCAAGCTGCCACAAAGTCCATTTAACCATCAATAGTGTGGTTATTTAAATCTATCCCTAAAAGGGTATATTAGATTCAAGGTGCTGATAGGGTCATTCTCAATAACTTCACACACACGCTACTGTGCATATCCAAGTCTAATTCTGTCTGTAAACGTATACCTGTCACCCAGCGCCTAAATAATAGGCCTCAAATTTATATTCAGCTAAATCTGTGGCTATTGCTGTAGCTGCTCAAGTTATTTTGTGTCCGTCAAAGCACAGTTTTTGTTCTGGGTTGAAATACAATTCCCAACCTAGCAATTTTCTAAATTAGTGGTTTCTGCTGTATCAGGCCTACTTTAAATCTATCCCTAAAAGGGTATATTAGATTCAAGGTGCTGATAGGGTCATTCTCAATAACTTCACACACACGCTACTGTGCATATCCAAGTCTAATTCTGTCCGTAAACGTATACCTGTCACCCAGCGCCTAAATAATAGGCCTCAAATTTATATTCAGCTAAATCTGTCATTACTGCTGTGCCTGTATTAGTGTAATACGGTACCTAAATAGATAGCCAGATAGTATTAGGTGTCTGTAAAAACAAAAGGCCTGAATTTGAATTCAATACATTGGGCCAAATAATATTTTTCTTATTGTGGTGAACGGTAACAATGAGGAAAACATCTAGTAACGCGGACATGGTCGTGGTGGTGTTAGTGGACCCTCTGGTGCTGGGAGAGGACGTGGCCGTTCTGCCACAGCCACACGTCCTAGTGTACCAACTACCTCAGGTCCCAGTAGCCGCCAGAATTTACAGCGACATTTGGTGGGGCCCAATGCCGTTCTAAGGATGGTAAGGCCTGAGCAGGTACAGGCATTAGTCAATTGGGTGGCCGACAGTGGATCCAGCACGTTCACATTATCTCCCACCCAGTCTTCTGCAGAAAGCGCACAGATGGCGCATGAAAACCAAGCCCATCAGTCTGTCACATCACCCCCATGCATATCAGGGAAACTGTCTGAGCCTCAAGTTATGCAGCAGTCTCTTATGCTGTTTGAAGACTCTGCTGCCAGGGTTTCCCAAGGGCATCCACCTAGCCCTTCCCCAGCGGTGGAAGACATAGAATGCACTAACGCACAACCACTTATGTTTCCTGATGATGAGGACATGGGAATACCACCTCAGCACGTCTCTGATGATGACGAAACACAGGTGCCAACTGCTGCGTCTTTCTGCAGTGTGCAGACTGAACAGGAGGTCAGGGATGAAGACGATGCAGGGGATGATGAGGTCCTAGACCCCACATGGAATGAAGGTCGTGCCACTGACTTTCACAGTTCGGAGGAAGAGGCAGCGGTGAGACCGAGCCAACAGCGTAGCAAAAGACAAAGAGGGAGCAGTGGGCAAAAGCAGAACACCAGCCGCCAAGAGACTCCGCCTGCTACTGACCGCCGCCATCTGGGACCGAGCACCCCAAAGGCAGCTTCAAGGAGTTCCCTGGCATGGAACTTCTTCAAACAATGTGCTGACGACAAGACCCGAGTGGTTTGCACGCTGTGCCATCAGAGCCTGAAGCGAGGCATTAACGTTCTGAACCTTAGCACAACCTGCATGACCAGGCACCTGCATGCAAAGCATGAACTGCAGTGGAGTAAACACCTTAAAAACAAGGAAGTCACTCAGGCTCCCCCTGCTACCTCTTCTGCTGCTGCCGCCTCGGCCTCTTCTGCTGCTGCCGCCGCCTCGGCCTCTTCCTCCGCCTCTGGAGGAACGTTGGCACCTGCCGCCCAGCAAACATGGGATGAACCACCAACACCACCACCTGGGTCACCAAGCATCTCAACCATGTCACACTGCAGCGTTCAGCTCTCCATCTCACAAACATTTGAGAGAAAGCATAAATTCCCACCTAGCCACCCTCGATCCCTGGCCCTGAATGCCAACATTTCTAAACTACTGGCCTATGAAATGCTGTCATTCAGGCTGGTGGACACAGCTTCAAACAGCTCATGTCGCTTGCTGTCCCACAGTATGTTGTTCCCAGCCGGCACTACTTCTCCAAGAGAGCCGTGCCTTCCCTGCACAACCAAGTATCCGATTAAATCAAGTGTGCACTGCGCAACGCCATCTGTGGCAAGGTCCACCTAACCACAGATACGTGGACCAGTAAGCACGGCCAGGGACGCTATATCTCCCTAACTGCACACTAGGTAAATGTAGTGGCGGCTGGGCCCCAGGCGGAGAGCTGTTTGGCGCACGTCCTTCCGCCGCCAAGGATCGCAGGGCAACATTCTTTGCCTCCTGTCTCCTCCTCCTCCTACTCAGCTTCCTCCTCCTCTTCTTCCACCTGCTCATCCAGTCAGCCACACACCTTCACCACCAACTTCAGCACAGCCCGAGGTAAACGTCAGCAGGCCATTCTGAAACTCATATGTTTGGGGGACAGGCCCCACACCACACAGGATTTGTGGCGGGGTATAGAACAATAGACGGACGAGTGGTTGCTGCCGGTGAGCCTCAAGCCCGGCCTGGTGGTGTGCGATAATGGGCGAAATCTCGTTGCAGCTCTGGGACTAGCCGGTTTGACGCACATCCCTTGCCTGGCGCATGTGCTGAATTTGGTGGTGCAGAAGTTCATTCGCAACTACCCCGACATGTCAGAGCTGCTGCATAAAGTGCGGGCCGTCTGTTCGCGCTTCCGGCGTTCACATCCTGCCGCTGCTCGCCTGTCTGCGCTACAGCGTAACTTCGGCCTTCCCGCTCACCGCCTCATATGCGACGTGCCCACCAGGTGGAACTCCACCTTGCACATGCTGGACAGACTGTGCGAGCAGCAGCAGGCCATAGTGGAGTTTCAGCTGCAGCACGCACGGGTCAGTCGCACTGCGGAACAGCACCACTTCACAACCAATGACTGGGACTCCATGCGAGACCTGTGTGACCTGTTGCGCTGTTTCGAGTACTCCACCAACATGGCCAGTGGCGATGATGCCATTATCAGCGTTACAATACCACTTCTATGTCTCCTTGAGAAAACACTTAGGGCGATGATGGAAGAGGAGGTGGCCCAGGAGGAGGAGGAGGAGGAGGAGGAAGAGGGGTCATTTTTAGCACTTTCAGGCCAGTCTCTTCGAAGTGACTAAGAGGGAGGTTTTTTGCAACAGCAGAGGCCAGGTACAAATGTGGCCAGACAGGGCCCACTACTGGAGGACGAGGAGGACGAGGATGAGGAGGAGGTGGAGGAGGATGAGGATGAAGCATGTTCACAGCGGGGTGGCACCCAACGCAGCTCGGGCCCATCACTGGTGCGTGGCTGGGGGGAAACGCAGGACGATGACGATAAGCCTCCCACAGAGGACAGCTTGTCCTTACCTCTGGGCAGCCTGGCACACATGAGCGACTACATGCTGCAGTGCCTGCGCAACGATAGCAGAGTTGCCCACATTTTAACGTGTGCGGACTACTGGGTTGCCACCCTGCTGGATCCCTGGTACAAAGACAATGTGCCCACCTTACTTCCTGCACTGGAGCGTGATAGGAAGATGCGCGAGTACAAGCACACGTTGGTAGACGCGCTACTGAGAGCATTCCCGAATGTCACAGGGGAACAAGTGGAAGCCCAAGGCAAAGGCAGAGGAGGAGCAAGAGGTCGCCAACGCAGCTGTGTCACGGCCAGCTCCTCTGAGGGCAGGGTTAGCATGGCAGAGATGTGGAAATGTTTTGTCACCACGCCAGAGCTAACTGCCTTGGAGGTGCTGGCCTGCCCGGCGGCCAGCGTTTTGCTGAACGTGTATTCAGCACGGCAGGGGGCGTCATTACAGACAAACGCAGCCGTCTGTCTACAGCCAATGTGGACAAGCTGACGTTCATAAAAATGAACCAGGCATGGATCCCACAGGACCTGTCCATGACTTGTGCAGATTAGACATTAACTACCTCCCCTTAACCATATATTATTGTACTCCAGGGCACTTCCTCATTCAATCCTATTTTTATTTTCATTTTACCATTATATTGCAGGGCAACCCAAAGTTGAATGAACCTCTCCTCTGTCTGGGTGCCGGGGCCTAACAGTGACAGTGGCCTGTTCCAGTGGTGGGTGACATGAAGCCTGATTCTCTGCTATGACATGAAGACTGATTCTCTGCTGACATGAAGCCAGATTCTCTGCTATGGGACCTCTCTCCTCTGCCTGGGCCTAAATATCTGACAATGGACTGTTCCAGTGGTGGGTGACGTGAAGCCTGATTCTCTGCTATGACATGAAGACTGATTCTCTGCTGGCATGAAGCCTGAATCTCTGCTATGGGACCTCTCTCCTCTGCCTGGGTGCCTGGGCCTAAATATCTGACAATGGACTGTTCCAGTGGTGGGTGACGTGAAGCCTGATTCTCTGCTATGACATGAAGCCTGATTCTCTGCTATGACATGAAGACTGATTCTCTGCTGACATGAAGCCAGATTCTATGTTATGGGACCTCTCTCCTCTGTCTGGGTGCCGGGGCCTAAATATATGACAATGGACTGTTCCAGTTTTGGGTGACGTGAAGCCTGATTCTCTGCTATGACATGAAGCCAGATTCTATGCTATGACATGAAGACTGATTCTCTGCTGACATGAAGCCTGATTCTCTGCTATGGGACCTCTCTCCAATTGATATTGGTTAATTTTTATTTTAATTCATTTCCCTATCCACATTTGTTTGCAGGGGATTTAACTACATTTTGCTGCCTTTTGCAGCCCTCTAGCCCTTTCCTGGGCTGTTTTACAGCCTTTTTAGTGCCGAAAAGTTTGGGTCCCCATTGACTTCAATGGGGTTCGGGACGAAGTTCGGATCCCGAACCCGAACTTCTCGAACCCGAACATCCAGGTGTTCGCTCAACTCTACCCGTAATCACTTGTTATTTTCTGTCAGGTGAATGCCTAATTTATGGGGCCTGTACTCTACTGGCCTACAGTAAAATTGTTATCCAGTGACCGCCTAATATACCTCCAGCCACATAATCACTTGCTCATTTCTTTCCGGTGAAAGCCTAATGTTTGGGGCCTGTACTCCACTGGCCTGCAGTAAAATTGTCATCCACTGACTGCCTAATACACCTCCCAGCCACATAATCACCTGTTCTTTTCTTTCCGGTGAATGCCTAATGTTTGGGGCCTGTACTCCACTGGCCTACAGTAAAATTGTTATCCACTGACCTCCTAATATAACTCCAGCCACATAATCACATATTCTTTTCTGTCAGGTGAATGCATAATTTTTAGGGCCTGTACTCCACTCACCTGCAGAAAAATTGTTATCAACTGACCATCTAATATACATCCAGCCACATAATCACGTGTTCTTTTCTGTCCAGTGAATGTATAATTTTTGGTGCCTGTACTCCACTGACCTACAGTAATATTGTTATTCACTGACCACCTAATATACCTCTAGCCACACAATCACTTGTTTTTTTCTCTTCGGTGAATGCCTAATGTTTGGGGCCTGTACTTCACTGGCCTACAGCAAAATTGTTATCCAAAGACCATCTAATATACCTCGACCCACATAATCACTTGTTTTTTTTTGTCAGGTAAATGCATAATTTTTGGGGCCTGTACTTCACTGACCTACAGTAATATTGTTATTCACTGACCACCTAATATACCTCTAGCCACACAATCACTTGTTTTTTTCTCTTCGGTGAATGCCTAATGTTTGGGGCCTGTACTTCACTGGCCTACAGCAAAATTGTTATCCAAAGACCATCTAATATACCTCGACCCACATAATCACTTGTTTTTTTTTGTCAGGTAAATGCATAATTTTTGGTGCCTGTACTCCACTGACCTACAGTAATATTGTTATTCACTGACCACCTAATATACCTCTAGCCACACAATCACTTGTTTTTTTCTCTTCGGTGAATGCCTAATGTTTGGGGCCTGTACTTCACTGGCCTACAGCAAAATTGTTATCCAAAGACCATCTAATATACCTCGACCCACATAATCACTTGTTTTTTTTTGTCAGGTAAATGCATAATTTTTGGGGCCTGTACTTCACTGGCCTACAGTACAATTTTTATCTACTTACCGTCAAATATACTGGAGCCAAATAATCACTTGTTATTTTTTGTCAGGTGAATGAATAATTTTTGGGGTCTATACTCCACTGGCCTACAGCAAAATTGTTATCCAATGACCACCTAATATACCTCCACCCATATAATCACTTCTTTTTTTTTTTGTCAGGAGAATGCATAATTTTTGGGGCCTGTACTTCACTGGCCTACAGTAAAATTATTATTCACTGATCGCCTAATGTACCTCCAGATACATAATTACCTGTTCTTTTCTGTCCATGACTGCTTAAAGTTTTGGTTACTGTACTCCACTGGCATACAGTAAAATTGTTATCCACTGACCGCTTAATATACCTTCACCCACATAATCATTTGTTCTTTTCTGTTAGGTGAATGCATAATTTTTAGGACCTATAATTTACTAGCATACAGTAAAATTGTTATCCCCATACTGCCTAATATACCTCTAGCCACATAATCACTTCTTCTTTTCTGTCAGATGAATGCATAATTTTTGGGGTCTATACTCCACTGGCCTACAGTAAAATTGTTATCCACTGACCACCTAATATATCTCCACCCACATAATCACTTGTTCTTTTCTGTCCAGTGAATGCATAATTTTTGGGACCTATACTCCACTGACCTGCACTAAAATTGTTATCCACTGACCGCCTAACATAACTCCAGACGCATAATTACTTGTACTTTTCTGTCAGGTGAATGCATATTTTTTGGGGGCCGGTACACCAATGGCCTACAGTAAAATTGTTAATCTCTAACCGCCTAATGTAACTGCATCCACATAATCACTTGTTCTTTTCTGTCCGGTGAATGCCTAATGTTTGGGGCCTGTACTCCATTGGCCTACTGTAAAATTGTTATCCAGTGACTGCCTAATATACCTCCAGCCCCATAATCATTTGTTCTTTTCTGTCAGGTGAATGCTTAATTTTTAGTGCCTATACTCCATTGGCCTAGAGTAAAATTGTTATTTACTGACCATCTAATATACCTTCAGTTACATAATCTCTTGTTTTTTTCTGTCCGGTGAATGCCTAATGTTTGGGGCCTGTACTCCATTGGCCTGCAGTAAAATTGTTATCTACTGACCACCTAATTATACCTCCAGCCACATAATCACTTGCTCTTTTCTGTCAGGTGAATGCATCATTTTTGGGGCCTGTACTCCACTGGCCTACATTAATATTAGGCAGGGACAAGAGGAAAAAAAAGAGAGGGGATTAGTCACAGGCCCCTTTAAAAAAAAGGGTCTGGGATATCCTGGCAGGGCGCCAAAGGAAGGACCGTAGATAATAGTTCTAGGTGTAATTAGTTGTGATTAGTTATTGGGGAGGTAATAGGCTGCCACAGGTATACAGTCCAATGAAAATCCTACATGGACGTGGTGCAGAAATGAAAAAAAGAGAGGAAAAAAGAAACCTGTATATGACGCCAGATACCTCTAGAGTGATAATATCCCACTAAATAATGATTAGTGGCTGTTCATGGGAAATCTTCGATTGGTTGCCCTTAAAATCAATAGCAGTAACTTAAAAAACACACATGTACCTTTTGGTAAAATAGTCGAGTCATAACATGATAGCAATGCTATAAATATGGTAAAATCATGTAGTAAAAACATAGAAGTAAAAACGATGAAAAACCCAGGAGGGGCAGGGTGGGATAAAGCTCAAGACACCCACTCTGCATCCTCCTGCGCCTGGGTCGCCTGAAGAGTAACCGGAATTAACGGCAGTCACATGTGGTACATCTGGTTAATATCCTTTAATTTGCACAGGGTAGGGGATAAGTGCAGGCTCAACGCGTTTCGGGGTCTATAGGATCCTCTTCATCAGGAGCATAAACAAATTACAAACATTGTCCGGTATTTAAACATAAAAGGGCGCCAAAGAATAGAGGAAGTAGTGTCACTTCCGGTCTGCGTTCCAGCGTGGAACGCATTAAGATCAATGTGAAGGTAGAAGAGGCGGCGTCATTTCCGGTCCACGCCCAAGCGTGGATCGCATTGGGACTGGCATGATGGAAATGGCGTCACTTCCAGTCTGCGCTCCAGCGTGGAACGCATTAAGGCCGGCGTGACGTAAAGTAAGTTCCGGTATGCGTTCCAATGCATCGGAACACATATGAACTATGGTCTAATAAACCTCCGTTAAATCTTAATATTCCTGAAAATAGAGCCCTCAAGGCCCTCAGAAACAACAAAGATATAGTCATTAAGAGTGCCGATAAGGGAGGGGGGGGTCGTCATCATGGATCATAATTACTATCTAGCAGAATCTAATAGAATCCTATCAGACACAAATTATTACAGGATCGTCACTAGTGACCCTACACCCGTTTTCAAAAAAGCCCTACAGTCACTATTAGACTCTGGCTTTTCTTTGGGAATCATAAATGAAAAAGAGCGTTTCTCTTTAATAATTACCCTACAATAGCCCGCTTTATTTTTTACCGAAGATCCACAAATCCATTGAACATCCCCCAGGAAGACCGATCATATCCGGCATTGATTCCCTCACTTCCAATTTATCTGCCTATGTGGACAAGTTTCTGCAGAAATATGTTATAGAACTCCCCTCTTATCTCCGAGACTCTTCACATCTAATAAACATACTCGACACAATCCAATGGAAAACAACCTACCACTGGGTTACATTAGATGCGAGCTCTCTATATAGTAATATCAAGCATGAATTTGGCCTACAAGCAATCAAACATTTTTTAACTAAAGACTAGAGTTGAGCGAACACCTGGATGTTCGGGTTTGAGAAGTTCGACCGAACTTCCCGGAAATGTTCGGGATCCGAACTCAACCCGAACTTTGCCCCGAACCCGAACCCCATTGAAGTCAATGGGGACCCGAACTTTTCGGCACTAAAAAGGCTGTAAAACAGCCCAGGAAAGGGCTAGAGGGCTGCAAAAGGCAGCAAAATGTAGTTAAATCCCTTGCAAACAAATGTGGATAGGGAAATGAATAAAAATAAAATAAAAAAAAATTAACCAATATCAATGGGAGAGAGGACCCATTGCAGAGAATCAGGCTTCATGTCACCCACCACTGGAACAAGCCACTGTCAGATATTTAGGCCCCGGCACCCAGACAGAGGAGAGAGGTCCAATAGCAGAGAATCAGGCTTCATGTCATAGCAGAGAATCAGGCTTTGTCACCCACCACTGGAACAGGCCATTGTCAGCAGGGCCGGTGCAAGGATTTTTGCCAACACAAGCAAAGCTACATTTTGCCCCCCCCCTCATTTTTCCGCCCCCCTGTCTCTGCGCCCTAAGGCAGCCGCTTGGTCTGCCTTATTATAGCGCCGGGCCTGGTCCCATGTTCATATGTCCCCATTGCAGAGAAAAATTATGTTTCAACATATGCAAATGAGCCTCTAGGAGCAACGGGGGCGATACCATTACACAGAGGCTCTGCTCTCTCTGCAATACTGCATCCTCTGCACTTTGGTTGACAGCACCAGGCAGTGTAAACGTCGTCACACATGGTCCTGTCAATCAAAATACAGAGGACGCGGCAGTTACAGAGAGAGCAGAGCCTCTAGGTGTAATGGCAACGCCCTCTTTGCTCCTAGAGGCTTATTTGCATATAATAAAACATAATTTTTCTCAGCAATGCGGGCACATATGAACATGGGACCAACACAGATGTCTTCAGCTGCCAAGCGCACATGTAACAGGTCAGCCAGTGTCATAGATGCCTTACTGTACGGTAGTATTATGTGGGCATGATATGGTATGGTATTATTTTATGGTAGGCTATTATTTTAGCATTATGTAGCACTGTTATTCTTGCACTATTTTACAGTATTATTTTGTCATTACATAGCACTATTTGACACTGTATGGTGGCATTTTTTTTGTTATTGTATGACAGGATTATGTGGGCACTGTATAGTAGTGTCCTATAGCACTATATGGGGTTTTTATTTTAGCACTATATAAGGGCTCATTCACACGACCGTGTCTGCATCCGTTGCTCCGTTCTGTGGCCCCGCAAAAATTATAAATCATGTCCTATTCTTGTCCGTTTTGCAGACAAGGCATTTCTATAATGGGCCATCTGTTCAGTTCCGCAAATTGCAGAAGGCACACGGGCGGCATCCGTGTTTTGCGGATCCGCAATTTGCGGACTGCAAAACATGGCACGGTCGTGTTGTTCCTTTACAGAGGTTTTTCGACCTTAACCATTAATGGTGCTTGTTTTAATGAAGTATACTAACAACAAGGCACCACATTGAGTAGGTAAGACATTTCCTCTGGGACGTTTGCCTCGGATTGACAGGACATGCTGGAAGTTGTAGTTATATAAAAAAAAATCATCTTGATCCCCTTATTCATGAACAGAATGTCAAAAGTGCAGTGAAGACTGACACATTAAAAAAAGACAGAGATAGGTAGCAATCCCTATGGAAATTATAATTACTGGTGGTAGCTATCACTGCAGGAGATAACTTGGTTTCCATGGACTGATTATAACATTAAAAGACTTCACACAAAGCCAGTGTCGGTCTGACCCACCAGAACACCAGAGGATCCTCCAATGGGCCCAAGCTCTAGTAAAACAGTGCCTTTAAGGTTCTATATACACAGAGGGTGGGCCCTCAGAATCATTTCTGCTGGTGGGTCCAATGGATTTCAGAGCGATGGTTCAGGAGATCATACCTTATCAAACAGAGCTATGTATAAGGAGAACCCAAATCTGTCCTTCAGGTTGACTTTGTCGGCCAGGGAGTTGCAGAGTTCCTTGGCTGTGGTGGCCGAATCTGTGAGGAGGGTCTTTGTTGTCCCATCCATGAACGTGACAGGAAGCATAATCTGCTTCTTGGATTTGGTGGCCTGTAGAGAAGATCATAGGTGGAAAAGTTCATGAAGCAAGAAGTCTTCTCATGTTCAAGGGAATACATTGATTCCTATGGGAGTGCAAGGGAAGGTTTTCTTCTCCGTTGTCAAAAATGTCACAATTTGTCCCAAATTTCTCAAGATGACACTCGTGGAATAATATATTTGCTAGAAATGCTATTAAATGCTGTTAGATGCTTTTTCTTACTCCACTTCGGGGCTGGTGAACATCAATATTTTTTGGCGCAGGCTGCTAATCCATTTGAGGCATCTTCTCTTATCTAGGCCCCTTTTCAAAACTGTCGAGGTAGTCTGCAATATTGACTACTATTATATTTGTCATCAGGTTAGGAGGTGAACTAATACCCCTATAACAATCCAGAGGACTATTGTATGTCCTGACTCCATCACAGGAGAAACTGTCTAAGAACTTACACTATACATTGTGACTATTATATTCAAGGGTGGACTTTGACACCATGCATGGGGTCAACCTGGTTGGCTGAATGCCAGGTCGGACATACCTCCTGTGCAGTCAGTTCAGCAGCGCAGGCGCCCAGTAGGGAAGGGCACTGTTGTAGAGCAGTATCAGAAGTTAAAAGAGAGGAGCAGCTTCCTCACAGGATGCTACGACAGCCGGCACAGCCGCTGCCGCTGCTGCACTGTCCGCGCACACGCAGGCTGGGGGCGGGCCGCGGGCGGGTCGGGTGGTATTCATAATCCAATAATCCAATGATCTGTTCTGTTGCCCTGACTACAACGAGCGCCTCAGCCGCCGGCCGACACACGCAGCCAGGGCGGGTTCAAGTAAGTGCAAAAAAATAAAAAACTTTCATTCATTCTTCCGCCCTGCGCAGGGCGCGCCCTAAGGCACGCGCTTGGTCTGCCTTATGGTAGCACCGGCCCTGATTGTCAGATATTTATGCCCCGCCACCCAGACAGAGGAGAGAAGTCCCATTGCAGAGAATCGGGCTTCATGTCACCCACCACTGGAACAGGCCACTGTCAGATATTTAGGCCCCGGCACCCAGACAGAGGAGAGAGGTCCCATAGCAGAGAATCGGGCTTCATGTCATAGCAGAGAATCAGGCTTCACGTCACCCACCACTGGAACAGGCCATTGTCAGATATTTAGGCCCTGGCACCCAGACAGAGGAGAGAGGTCCCATTGCAGAGAATCAGGCTTCATGTCACCCACCACTGGAACAGGCCACTGTCAGATATTTAGGCCCCAGCACCCAGACAGAGGAGAGAGGTCCCATATCAGAGAATCGGGCTTCATGTCATAGCAGAGAATCAGGCTTCACGTCACCCACCACTGGAACAGGCCATTGTCAAATATTTAGGCCCCGGCACCCAGACAGAGGAGAGAGGTCCCATTGCAGAGAATCAGGCTTCATGTCACCCACCACTGGAACAGGCCACTGGCAGATATTTAGGCCCCGGCACCCAGACAGAGGAGAGAGGTCCCATAGCAGAGAATCAGGCTTTATGTCACCCACCACTGGAACAGGCCACTGTCAGATATTTAGGCCCGGCACCCAGACAGAGGAGAGAGGTCCCATAGCAGAGAATCAGGCTTCATGTCATAGCAGAGAATCAGGCTTCATGTCACCCACCACTGGAACAGGCCATTGTCAGATATTTAGGCGCCGGCACCTAGACAGAGGAGAGAGGTCCCATTGCAGAGAATCAGGCTTCATGTCACCCACCACTGGAACAGGCCACTGTCAGATATTTAGTCCCCGGCACCCAGACAGAGGAGAGAGGTCCAATAGCATAGAATCAGGCTTTATGTCACCCACCACTGGAACAGGCCACTGTCACATATTTAGGCCCTGGCACCCAGACAGAGGAGAGAGGTCCCATAGCAGAGAATCAGGCTTCATGTCATAGCAGAGAATCAGGCTTCATATCACCCACCACTGGAACAGGCCACTGTCAGATATTTAGGCCCCGGCACCCAGACAGAGGAGAGAGGTCCCATAGCAGAGAATCAGGCTTCATGTCATAGCAGAGAATCAGGCTTCATGTCACCCACCACTGGAACAGGCGATTGTCAGATATTTAGGCCCCGGCACCCAGACAGAGGAGAGAGGTCCCATAGCAGAGAATCAGGCTTCATGTCATAGCAGAGAATCAGGCTTCATGTCACCCACCACTGGAACAGGCGATTGTCAGATATTTAGGCCGCGACACCCAGACAAAGGAGAGAGGTCCCATTGCAGAGAATCAGGCTTCACGTCACCCACCACTGGAACAGGCCACTGGCAGATATTTAGGCCCCGGCACCCAGACAGAGGAGAGAGGTCCCATTGCAGAGAATCAGGCTTCATGTCACCCACCATTGGAACAGGCCACTGTCACATATTTAGGCCCCGGCACCCAGACAGAGGAGAGAGGTCTCATTGCAGAGAATCAGGCTTCATGTCACCCACCACTGGAACAGGCCACTGGCAGATATTTAGGCCCCGGCACCCAGACAGAGGAGATGTTCATTCAACTTTGGGTTGCCCAGCAATATAATGGTAAAATTTAAAAAATAGGATTGAATGAAGTGCCCTGGAGTACAAGAATATATTGTTAAGGGGAGGTAGTTATAAATGTCTAATCTGCACAAGGGATGGACAGGTCCTGTGGGATCCATGCCTGGTTCATTTTTATGAACGTCAGCTTGTCCACATTGGCTGTGGATAGGCGGCTGCGTTTGTCTGTAATGACGCCCTCTGCCGTGCTGAATACACGTACAGACAAAACGCTGGCCGCCGGGCAGGCCAGCACCTCCATGGCGTAAAAGGCTAGCTCTGGCCACGTGGACAATTTGGAGACCCAGAAGTTGAATGGGGCCGAACCATCAGTCAGTACGTGGAGGGGTGTGCACACGTACTGTTCCACCATGTTAGTGAAATGCTACCTCCTGCTAACACGTTCCGTATCAGATGGTGGTGCAGTTAGCTGTGGCGTGGTGACAAAACTTTTCCACATCTCTGCCATGCTAACCCTGCCCTCAGAGGAGCTGGCCGTGACACAGCTGCTTTGGCGACCTCTTGCCCCTCCTCTGCTCAGGCTCAGACAGTTTCCCTGATATGCATGGGGGTGATGTGACGGACTGATGGGCTTGGTTTTCAGGCACCATCTGTGTGCTTTCTGCAGAAGACTGGCTGGGAGATAATGTGAACGTGCTGGATCCACTGTCGGCCACCCAATTGACTAATGCCTGTACCTGCTCAAGCCTTACCATCCTTAGAATGGCATTGGGCCCCACCAAATATCGCTGTAAATTCTGGCGTCTACTGGGACCTGAGGTAGTTGGTACACTAGGACGTGTGGCTGTGGCAGAATGGCCACGTCCTCTTCCAGCACCAGAGGGTCCACTAATACCACCACGACCATGTCCACGTCCGCGTCCCTTACTAGATGTTTTCCTCATTGTTACCATTCACCACAATAAAAAAAAAAATATTTGGCCCAATGTATTGAATTCAAATTCAGGCCTTTTTTTTTACAGGCACCTAACACTATCTGGCTATCTATTTAGGTACCGTATTACACTAATACAGGCACAGCAGAAACCACTGATTTAAGGAATTGCTAATTTGGGAATTGTATTTCAACCCAGAACAAAAACTGTGCTTTGACGGACACTAAATAACTTGACCAGCCACAGCAGTAACCTCAGATTTAGCTGAATATAAATTGTAGGCTTAGTATTTAGGCCCTGGATGGATGACAGGTATCCCTTTATGGACAGAATTACACTTGAAGATGCACGGTAGCGTGTGAAGTTATTGAGAATGACCCTATCAGCACCTTCAATGTAATATACCCTTTTATGGATAGATTTAAACTTGGCCTGATACAGCAGAAACCACTGATTTAGGGAATTGCTAATTTGGGAATTGTATTTCAACCCAGAAAAAAATATATCCTTTGCCAGACAGCAGACAGTATTACAATTGGCTAGCCACAGCTGAAACACCAGATTTAGGGTACTGCTATTTTGGCAATTGTATTTCACCCCTCAATTAAATAGCAAGCACTGCCAAGCCCCTGATGTAGGATATAGCAAAAAAAAACAACACACTATTGATGGTTAAATGGAATTGGTGGCAGCTTGTGCTGGCGCACCACAAGACACAAAATGGCCGCCGATAACCCCAGAAAAAGTGACAGAAAAACGCTGTGGGCAGCCTAAAAACAGTGAGCAATTAACTAGCAGAAGTTGAATGATACACAGCTGTAGATCGATCACTTTAGTAAATAAATCCCTGCCTAATCTGGCCCTAACAGCAGCAGCTGCATCCTATCCCTACACTGATCAGAGCAGAGTGACGTGCAGCGCTACGTGACTCCAGCTTAAATAGAGGCTGGGTCACATGCTGCACTGGCCAATCACAGCCATGCCAATAGAAAGCGCCGAACACCGAACCCGAACCCGGACTTTTACTTAAATGTTCGGGTTCGGGTCCGTGTCATGAACACCCCAAAATTCGGTACGAACCCGAACTATACCGTTCGGGTTCGCTCATCCCTACTAAAGACCATGATATGCCCTCATCCCAAAAAGATTTATTCTCAATTCTATTCATTTTATCCTCTACCACAACTTTTTTACTTTCAATGATAAATTTTACTTACAAACCAAGGGCACAGCTATGGGGACCAAATTTGTGCCTTCCTATGCCAATTTGTAGGCCTTTTCGAAGAAAAATTAGGCTTAATCTCCCATGATCATGCTATTTTCTACAAAAGATATATTGACAACATTATATTGATCTGGGATGGACACAAGGAGGGACTGATTGATTTCATTAAAGGGCTTCTGTCACCCCCAAAACACATTTTTAATTTTTGGGCTTGTTAAAATCCTTATTGAACGACTATTCCCTATATAGGGCTCTTACCTTGGTCTTTTGGCGCAGGCGCTCTGAGAGAAGGACGCTCGCCTCCTCAGCACTCCCTCAGTACACCTGCGCCGATGTCACTGAAAGAGAAGACGTCATCTGCGCAGGCGCACTGAGGGAGTGCTGAGCAGGCGAGCGTCCTTCTCTCAGAGCGCCTGCGCCAAATGAAGACAGGCGCAGGATTTAAAATGAAGACAGGGCCAGCTGGAGGAGGAGAGCGCTCGCTGGCCCTGTCAATCAACAGGAGGGGGCGTTTTTTTAAAAGGATGATGCGGCGGCTACCAGCAAGTAGATGCCCTACTTGCTGGTAGTGAAGTAATTAGCATATTTTAAAAGATCGATTTTTTTTATGAAACAAAGCCACAGACCAAGGTAAGAGACCTATATAGGGAATAGTCGTTCAATAAGGATTTTGACAAGCCCAAAAATAAAAATGTGTTTTGGGGGTGACTGAACACCAATAGCTGGGGTCTAGAATTCAGTTCTGAGTACGACCCACAGGTAGCCATTTTTCTAGACATTCATATTAAAACAATATCCAATAAAATCACAACCCAAACTCATTTAAAAAAAGTTGATGCAAACAGTTACCTTGATTATTCCAGTTGTCACTATTCCAAATAGAAAAACAATATTCCATTTGGTCAGATGAAAAGAATTAGGAGAAACTGCTCCGAAGAAAAAGTGATGAGAGGACAATTAGAAATTCTCAAAAGTAGATTCAAAGAGAAGGAATACCCAAGAGGGCTAATTAATGCTACCGCGAAGAGGGTACTTACCATACCCCAAAAAATAGCCCTTACATCTACCCGACCGAAAACTAAAACAGACGATAAATATCAGTATAACCTTATCACTCGTTTTAACGCTAAACATAAAAACATTAGAGATGTCCCGAACTATTCGCCGGCGAACAGTTCCCGGCGAACAGTTCCCAACATAGCTTGTTCGCGTTCGCCGCGGCGGGCGAACATATGCGATGTTCGGTCCGCCCCTATATGTCATCATTGAGCAAACTTTGACCCTGTACCTCACAGTCAGCAGACACATTCCAGACAATCAGCATACCCTCCCTCCCAGACCCTCCCACCTCCTCTAAAAATGCAAGGACGACAGCCCTCTAAGATTCATTCTGAAGCTGCAGTGTTAGTTAGAGCAGGGAGAGTGCTGCTGCTGCTGAATTAATAGGGAAATCGTTAGCTAGGCCAGTGTTCTGTGTCCACTCCAGTCCTCAAAGACTCATCTGCTATAAGAAAAGCGTCCTAACAGCACCCCAAAAAAACCTTTTTAGGGCCGGTACATCAGTCTGCTTTTATTTATTTTTTTCTATATATATATATATATATATATATATATATATATATATAGTACAGACCAAAAGTTTGGACACACCTTCTCATTCAAAGAGTTTTCTTTATTTTCACGACTATAAAAATTGTAGATTCACACTGAAGGCATCAAAACTATGAATTAACACATGTGGAATTATATACATAACAAACAAGTGTGAAACAACTGAAAATATGTCATATTCTAGGTTCTTCAAAGTAGCCACCTTTTGCTTTGATTACTGCTTTTCACACTCTTGGCATTCTATTGATGAGCTTCAAGAGGTAGTCCCCTGAAATGGTTTTCACTTCACAGGTATGCCCTGTCAGGTTTAATAAGTGGGATTTCTTGCCTTATAAATGTGGTTGGGACCATCAGTTGCGTTGAGGAGAAGTCAGGTGGATACACAGCTGATAGTCCTACTGAATAGACTGTTAGAATTTGTATTATGGCAAGAAAAAAGCAGCTAAGTAAAGAAAAACGAGTGGCCATCATTACTTTAAGAAATGAAGGTCAGTCAGTCAGCCGAAAAATTGGGAAAACTTTGAAAGTAAGGGCTATTTGACCATGAAGGAGAGTGATGGGTTGCTGCGCCAGATGACCTGGCCTCCACAGTCACCGAACCTGAACCCAATCGAGATGGTTTGGGGTGAGCTGGACCGCAGAGTGAAGGCAAAAGGGCCAACAAGTGCTAAGCATCTCTGGGAACTCCTTCAAGACTGTTGGAAGACCATTTCAGGGGACTACCTCTTGAAGCTCATCAAGAGAATGCCAAGAGTGTGCAAAGCAGTAATCAAAGCAAAAGGTGGCTACTTTGAAGAACCTAGAATATGACATATTTTCAGTTGTTTCACACTTGTTTGTTATGTACATAATTCCACATGTGTTAATTCATAGTTTTGATGCCTTCATAGTCATGAAAATAAAGAAAACTCTTTGAATGAGAAGGTGTGTCCAAACTTTTGGTCTGTACTATATATATATTGCAGTTGCCTGCCCATGTGTGAGAGGCCACAGGCCAACAGACTGTACTGTGTGCACACCACTCATATAGGGTGGCACAGTACCTTGCAGATAAAGTCATTAAATTTTTCCTCTGTAATATAATTGCAGTTGCCTGCCAGTGAGTGTCAGGCCCACAGACTGTACTGTGCCCACTGCCCACCACTCATATAGGGTGGAACAGTACCTTGCAGATTAAAAAGTAATTTAATTTTTCCTCTGTAATATAATTGCAGTTGCCTGCCAGTGAGTGATAGGCCAACAGACTATACTGTGCCCACTGCCCACCACTCATATAGGGTGTCACAGCACTTTGCTGTTAAAAAATTTGTTTACTTTTTCCTCTGTAATATAATTGCAGTTGCCTGGCAGTGAGTGTCAGGCCCACAGACTGTACTGTGCCCACTGCCCACCACTCATATAGGGTGGCACAGCACCTTGCTGTTAAAAATTTCATAAAATTTTTCCTCTGTAATATAATTGCAGTTGCCTGCCAGTGAGAGTCAGGCCCACAGACTGTACTGTGCCCACTGCCCACCAATCATACAGTTGTGTTCCAAATTATTCAACCCCCAATGCTGTAAAGGGTTTTAGGGAATTTAGTGTTCATTTGTAATTGTGTTCAGAATGAAATCTTACAAGGACTTTTTAAAGAACCAAATGCAACTAAAATGACATCCAATTGTTTTTGTAATACAGTATTAAATGGTTTTTTTTTGTGATTTCTTCATTGACACAATTATTCAACCCCTTAAAGACTACCACTCTTAAGAACAGAGGTTCATTCAAGTGTTTTTGATCAGGTATTGAAAACACCTGTGGATATCAAGGAGCAGCAATCAAGCATAATAAGCACCAATTAGGCAGATTTAAAAGGACTGTGATACTCAGCTCCTTCTAGACATTTACTGGTGTGTTTACAGACATGGTGAAGTCAAGAGAATGGTCCAGGAAGACAAGAGAAGTGGTGATTTCTCTTCACAGGAAGGGCAATGGCTATAAGAAGATTGTTAAACATACCAAGAGACACCATAGGAAGCATCATTCGCAAATTCAAGGCAAAGGGCACTGTTGAAACGCTACCTGGTCGTGGCAGAAAGAAGATGCTGACTTCGACTGCTGTGCGCTACCTAAAGCGCAAAGCGGAGAAAAGTCCCCGTGTGACTGCTGAGAAACTGAAAAAAGATTTGTCAGATGTGGGTACTGAAGTTTCAGCTCAGACAATAAGGTGCACACTGCGTAATGAAGGCCTCCATGCCAGAACTCCCAGGCGCACCCCCTTGCTGTCTCCAAAGAATATGAAGAGTCGACTGCAGTATGCCAAAAGTCATGTGGACAAACCACAAAAGTTTTGGGATAGTGTTCTGTGGACTGATGAAACAAAATTAGAACTGTTTGGGCCCATGGATCAACGCTATGTTTGGAGGAGGAAGAACAAGGCCTATGAAGAAAAGAACACCTTGCCTACTGTGAAGCATGGCGGGGGGTCAATCATGCTTTGGGGCTGTTTTGCTTCTACAGGTACAGGGAAGTTTCAGCGTGTGCAAGGTACCATGAATTCTCTTCAGTACCAGGAGATATTGGATGAAAATGTGATGCATTCCGTCACAAACCTGAGGCTTGGGAGACGTTGGACCTTTCAACAGGACAATGATCCCAAGCATACCTCCAAGTCCACTAGAGCATGGTTGCAGATTAAAGGCTGGAACATTTTGAAGTGGCCATCGCAGTCACCAGACTTAAATTCGATTGAGAACCTCTGGTGGGTCTTAAAGAAAGCAGTTGCAGCGCGCAAGCCTAAGAATGTGACTGAACTGGAGGCTTTTGCCCATGAAGAATGGGCGAAGATACCCGTAGATCGCTGCAAGACACTTGTGTCAAGCTATGCTTCACGTTTAAAAGCTGTTATAACTGGAAAAGGATGTTGTACTAAGTACTAAGATTGAATGTCACTTGGGGGTTGAATAAAACTGATAATGATGTGAGCACAGAAAAGACATTTGTAGTTATTTCATTATAAATGTTATGTTATATTTGTCTGACTTACAAGTGCCTCTTTGATTTAATTGTAAACAAGATGACTGAAATGATCAAAATCAATGTCAAACTGGCCAAAACACTCAATTTCAGTGGGGGTTGAATAATTTTAAAAACAACTGTATAGGGTGGCACAGTACCTTGCAGATAATAATGTGATTTAATTTTTCCACTGTAATATAATTGCAGTTGCCTGCCAGTGAGTGTCAAGCCCACAGACTGTACTGTGCCCACTGCCCACCACTAATATAGGGTGGCACAGCACCTTGCTGTTAAAAAATTCATTAAATCTTTCCTCTGTCATATAATTGCAGTTGCCTGCCAGTGAGTGTCAGGCCCACAGACTGTACTGTGCCCACTGCCCACCACTCATATAGGGTGGCACAGTACCCTGCAGATAAAAAAGTCATTTAATTTTTCCTCTAATATAATTGCAGTTGCCTGCCAGTGAGTGTCAGGCCCACAGACTGTACTGTGCCCACTGCCCACCACTCATATAGGGTGGCACAGTACCTTGTTGATAAAAAAGTCATTTAATTTTTCCTCTGTAATATAATTGCAGTTGCCTGCCAGTGAGTATCAGGCCCACAGACTTTACTGTGCCCACTGCCCACCACTCATATAGGATGGCACAGCACCTTGCTGTTAAAAAATTCATTTAATTTGTCCTCTGTAATATAATTGCAGTTCCCTGCCAGTGAGTGTCAGGCCCACAGACTGTACTGTGCCCACTGCCCACCACTCATATAGGGTGGCACAGCACCTTGCTGTTAAAAAAAATAATTTAATTTTTCCTCTAATATAATTGAAGTTGCCTGCCAGTGAGTGTCAGGCCCACTGACTGTACTGTGCTCACTGCCCACCACTCATATAGGGTGGCACAGTACCTTGCTTGCATAGTACCACTAATCTAAAAAAAAATATGACAGGCAGAGGCATTCCACCCTGCAGGGGCCGTCGTGGTTGTGGTGCTGTGATTTCCTTTGGCCCTAGAATAATGCCCAGTGTTCAGAGGCCACGTACCCTGAACTAGAAAAATTCTGAGGACATAGCTGACTGGCTTACACAGGACACCCAATCTTCTACAGTTTCCGCTCGGAACCTTGACGCACCATACTCCTCCAGCTCAGCTTCGTGCACCTTTCAAGTTACCACTCGCCCGCCCTCCCGCCGCCACCACCAACACTAGCACCACAGCCGCTTCACTTAATCTGTCAGAGGAGTACGGCATACATATTAGGACATCGTCAGACATCATCCACAACTCCATCCCCCGTCAGGCAAAACTCCCTCCTACCTCAGACTTTAGACAAAACTCCGTCCTCCCTCATCCAAAACTGCGTCCCCCTTCATCCAAAACTGCGTCCTCCCTCATCCAAAACTCCGTCCTCCCTCATCCAAAACTCCATCCTCCCTCAGACATCAGCCAAAACTCCATCAGACCTCAGACATCATCCAAAACTCCGTCCTCCCTCATCCAAAACTCCGTCCTCCCTCATCCAAAACTCCGTCAGACATCATCCAAAACTCCGTCCTCCCTCAGACATCAGCCAAAACTCCGTCCTCCCTCATCCAAAACTCCGTCCTCCCTCATCCAAAACTCCGTCCTCCCTCATCCAAAACTCAGTCGTCCCTCATCCAAAACTCAGTCGTCCCTCATCCAAAACTCAGTCGTCCCTTATCCAAAACTCAGTCGTCCCTCATCCAAAACTCAGTCGTCCCTCATCCAAAACTCAGTCGTCCCTCATCCAAAACTCAGTCGTCCCTCATCCAAAACTCAGTCGTCCCTCATCCAAAACTCAGTCGTCCCTCATCCAAAACTCAGTCGTCCCTCATCCAAAACTCAGTCGTCCCTCATCCAAAACTCAGTCGTCCCTCATCCAAAACTCAGTCGTCCCTCAGACAAAACTCAGTCGTCCCTCAGACAAAACTCAGTCGTCCCTCAGACAAAACTCAGTCGTCCCTCAGACAAAACTCAGTCGTCCCTCAGACAAAACTCAGTCGTCCCTCAGACAAAACTCAGTCGTCCCTCAGACAAAACTCAGTCGTCCCTCAGACAAAACTCAGTCGTCCCTCAGACAAAACTCAGTCGTCCCTCAGACAAAACTCAGTCGTCCCTCAGACAAAACTCAGTCGTCCCTCAGACAAAACTCAGTCGTCCCTCAGACAAAACTCAGTCGTCCCTCAGACAAAACTCAGTCGTCCCTCAGACAAAACTCAGTCGTCCCTCAGACAAAACTCAGTCGTCCCTCAGACAAAACTCAGTCGTCCCTCAGACAAAACTCAGTCGTCCCTCAGACAAAACTCAGTCGTCCCTCAGACAAAACTCAGTCGTCCCTCAGACAAAACTCAGTCGTCCCTCAGACAAAACTCAGTCGTCCCTCAGACAAAACTCAGTCGTCCCTCAGACAAAACTCAGTCGTCCCTCAGACAAAACTCCGTCAGACATCAGCCAAAACTCAGTCCTCCCTCAGACATCAGCCAAAACTCCATCCTCCCTCATCCAAAACTCCGTCCGCCCTCATCCAAAACTCCGTCCTCCCTCATCCAAAACTCCGTCCTCCCTCAGACATCAGCCAAAACTCCATCCTCCCTAACTCAAAATATGCCCTACTACACACACTCTTCACCTGACGGAGCTGCTAGCTGCTGGAGAGTCAAAGGACCTGTGATGATGTCAAGAGCTGTATGTGTAACCTGCATGTAGCAGAGCTGTGTACTGTGTAGCAGAGCTTTATGTATAACCTACATGTAGCAGAGCTGTATACTGTGTAGCAGAGCTGTATGTGTAACCTGCATGTAGCAGAGCTGTATGTGTAACCTGCATGTAGCAGAGCTGTATGTGTAACCTGCATGTAGCAGAGCTGTGTACTGTGTAGCAGAGCTGTATGTGTAACCTGCATGTAGCAGAGCTGTGTACTGTGTAAATGAGCTGTGTACTGTGTAGAAGTGTACACATGCACATACAGCTCTGCTACATGCAGGTTACACATACAGCTCTGCTACATGTAGGTTACACATACAGCTCTGCTACAGAGTACACCGCTCTGCTTCATGCAGGTTACACATACAGCCCTGCTACACAGTACACAGCACTGCTACATGCAGGTTACACACACATCTCTAGTACAGAGCTCTATTTGATGGCTACAGTTCTGTACACTCTACCAGCTGCTGTGCATATCTGACCCCTCCCACACATGTGACTCGTCACATGGTCATGACATCATCACAGGTCCTTTGCCTCTCCAGCAGCTAGCAGCTCCGTCAGGTGAAGAGTGTGTGTAGTAGGGCATATTTTGAGTTAGGGAGGACGGAGTTTTGGCTGATGTCTGAGGTAGGACGGAGTTTTGGCTGATGTCTGAGGGAGGACGGAGTTTTGGCTGAGGGAGGACGGAGTTTTGGCTGATGTCTGAGGTCTGATGGAGTTTTGGCTGATGTCTGAGGGCGGACGGAGTTTTGGATGAGGGCGGACAGAGTTTTGGATGAGGGCGGACAGAGTTTTGGATGAGGGCGGACGGAGTTTTGGATGAGGGCGGACGGAGTTTTGGATGAGGGCGGACGGAGTTTTGGATGAGGGCGGACGGAGTTTTGGATGAGGGGGGGACGGAGTTTTGGATGAGGGGGGACGGAGTTTTGGATGAGGGGGGACAAAGTTTTGGATGAGGGGGGACGGAGTTTTGGATGAGGGGGGACGGAGTTTTGGATGAGGGAGGACGGAGTTTTGGATGAGGGAGGACGGAGTTTTGTCTAAAGTCTGAGGTAGGAGGGAGTTTTGCCTGACAGAGGATGGAATTGTGGATGATGTCTGACGATGTCCTAATATGTATGCCGTAGAGGAATTATTTACACATCAGTTGGAAGAAATGAGTGATGCGCAACCATTATTGACAGAGGATGTAGATAACAGGAATATGTCTCAGTCAGGCAGCATTACACACATGGACGTACGGTGTGATGATGATGATGTTGTACCCGCTGCTGCTTTCTTTGCTGAGTTGTCAGATACAAGTGAAGCGGTTGATGATCACGATGTGTCCGTGGATGTCACGTAGGTGCACGCTCGAAGAGAAGAAGAACAGGGGGAAAGTTCAGATGGGGAGACAGAGGAGGAGGAGACGAGTTGGAAGCAGAGGTCGTCGCAAGGAGCTAGTGGCAGTCAGACAGCATGTATCGGCACCCGGGGTCAGCCAGACAGCACGCCAATCAACGCATGCTGTTGCCACCACCAGAATGCCGTCATTGCAAAGCTCAGCAGTGTGGCATTTTTTGTGTGTGTCTGCCTCTGATAACAGCGATGCCATTTGCAACCTGTGCCAAAAGAAACTGCGTCGTGGTTAGTCCAACACCCACCTAGGTACAACTGCTTTGCGAAGACACATGCTCTCACATCACAAACGCCTATGGGATCAACACATGAGTACAAGCAGCACACAAACTCAAAGCCACCATCCTCCTCCTGGTCCAGCATCTTCAGCCACGTCAACCACTGCTTTCCTCCTTGCCCCCTCTCAACCACCCGCCACTCCGCCTCTCACCTTCAGCAGTTCCTGCTCATCTGCCCACAGTCAGGTGTCTGTCAAAGAAATGTTTGAGCGTAAGAAGCCAATGTCACAGAGTCACCCCCTTGCCCGGCGACTGACAGCTGGCTTCTCGGAACTCTTAGCCCGCCAGCTTTTACCATACAAGCTGGTGGAGTCTGAAGCCTTCAAAAAATTTGTAGCTATTGGGACACCTCAGTGGAAGGTACCCGGCCGAATTTTTTTTTCACAAAAGGCAATCCCCAACCTGTACTCTATTGTGGAAAAGGAAGTAATGGCATGTCTGGCACAGTGTTGGGGCAAGGGTCCATCTGACCTCTGATACCTGGTCTGCAAATCACGGTCAGGGCAGGTATATCACGTACACTGCACATTGGGTAAACCTCCTGACGGCTGCCAAGCATGGAATGCGTGGCTCTGCAGCGGAGTTGGTGACACCGCCATGACTTGCAGGAAGGCAGCTGCTCTTCTACTCCATCCTCTTCGCTAACCTCCTCGGCTGAGTCCTCTTCTGCTGCTGCGTCTTGCTCCACATCAACTGCACCCCCCAGCTCCCCAGGGGCTATTCCACATCCCAGATATGACAGTGTCACGCCGTCTTGGGGTTGACTTGCCTGAAAGCAGAGAGTCACACCGGACCAGCACTCCTGTCCGCCCTTAACGCACAGGTGGATCAGTGGCTGACCCCGCACCAACTGCAGATCTGCAAAGTGGTGTGTGACAACTGAAGAAATCTGTTGGCGGCATTGAATTTGGGCAAGTTGACACGTGCCGTGCATGGCACATGTGTCGAATCTGATCGTACAACGCTTTGTGTATAGGTACCCAGGCTTATAGGACGTCCTCAAGCAGGCCAGGAAGGTGTGTGGCCATTTCAGGCGTTCCTACATGGCCATGGCGCACTTTTCCAATATTCATTGGTGAAACAACATGTCAGTGAGGCGCTTGATTTGCGACAGCCCGACACGTTGGAATTTGACAATCCTAATGTTCGACCACATGCTTTAACAAGAAAAAGCCGTCAACGAGTATTTGTATGACCGGGGTGCTAGGACAGCCTCTGCGGAGCTGTGTATTTTTTTTTGCCACGTTACTGGACGCTCATGCGCAATGCCTGTAGGCTCATGCGTCCTTTTGAGGAGGTGACAAACCTAGTCAGTCGCACCAAAGGCACCATCAGCGACCTCATCCCATTTGTTTTCTTCCTCGAGCGTGCCCTGCGAAGAGTGCTGGATCAGGCTGTAGATGAGCGTGAAGAGGAAGAGGAAGAGTTGTGGTCACCATCACCACCAGAAACAGCCTTATCATCATCGCTTTCTGGACCTGCGGCAACGCTGGAAGAGGAGTCTGAGGAGTCAGAGGAGGAATGTGGCTTTGAGGAGGAGGAAGACCAACCACAGTAGGCATCCCAGGGTTCTCGTTGTCACCTATCTGGGACCAGTGGTGTTGTACGTGGCTGGGGGTAAGAACAGACTTTCAGTGAGATCAGTGAGGACGAGGAACGGGACATGAGTAGCTCGGCATCCAACCTTGTGCAAATGGGGTCTTTCATGCTGTCATGCCTGTTGAGGGACCCTCGTATAAAAAGGCTGAAGTAGAACGACCTGTACTGGGTGGCCATGCTACAAGACCCCCAGTATAAGCAGAAAGTGGCTGAAATGTTACCGAATTACCGGAAGTCGGAAAGGATGCAGCAATTCCAAAACAAGTTAAAAAGTATGCTTTACACAGCGTATAAGGATGATGTCACAGCACAACGGGAATCTAACAGGGGAAGAGGTGAAAGTAATCCTCCTCCTACCACGACCACGCCGGCAAGGACAGGACGCTTTACAGACATGTTGTTGCCGGAGGACATGCAGAGCTTTTTAAGTCCTACGCATCGCCACAGCCCTTCGGTGTCCACCCTCAGAGAACGACTCGACCGACAGGTAGCAGACTACCTTGCCTTAACTCCAAATATCGACACTCTGAGGAGCGATAAACCCCTTGACTACTGGGTGTGCATGCTTGACCCGTGGCCTGAGCTATCCTAATTTGCAATAGAACTTCTGGCCTGCCCCACTTCAAGTGTCCTGTCAGAAAGGACCTTCAGCGCAGCAGGAGGTATTGTCACTGAGAAGAGAAGTCACCTAGGTCAAAAAAGTCTAGATTACCTCACCTTTATGAAGATGAATGAGGCATGGATCCCGAAGGGACTGACAGTGGGGGATGCATTTGACTAAAAAAGGCCTGATGAGATGCCTTGGGCTAAAAATGGTCCCCACGCTGCTGAATTTAATCTCTGCATGCCGGATGACTTGCGTGACTTCTCCACCACCGTTCAAGCCGCTATGTTTTAGTACACTTTCTGCCTGGAAAACATACATTTTTCCGGCCGCGGCTACAGCAGCGGCTGCAACAATACCTAATATTTCAGGCATGCCTAATTTCTCTGTTCTCTGGTGCTGCACTGTGGCTGCAAAAACAAAACAAAAAAAAGGCACCTACATGTGTCAATTCCCCTTCGTGATCATTACCTTGTTGTGGTGAAGGGGCTTGCGTATCACAATGAAGCGATCACCTCTATGAGTGTGTTGGCAATGTCGGCACACCCCCGATGATAAGGTCGTTGCTTCATTGTGAACAGACCAAAAGCGATCGACTGGATAATTTTTCATAGAAAAAACATAAATTTTCTTTGTGATCATCTAAGGTGATCATTAAAGCCTACTAGACCAACAATGGGCCCACACTGCAGAATCATTGTTTTCTGGGTCACTTAACTCTTTGAAAAACCGCCATCACCTGCAATCTCCCGAACGTGCGCACGAGCACAGTCATCACTACACCAAGATTGACGCATAGAGGAATAAAATTTATGTCATGAGTGTGTCAACTATTGACAACTCTTTGCGGTTGTTTGCGGTGCATTAAACGGGGAGTTTGGTCTGTCAGAGTTTGGTCTGTCACTGTGAAGCAGGCGTAACCCTTACACTACCTGATCGATACAACATCATATCTGATTGTATACACACACTGGATGTTTTAAAGCACGTTATTACAAACAATTTAGTAATATTAGGTGATTTATGCCCTTTATGGATTAAAACCCGACTCTGCGTCAACTACGTAATTTTCCATGGGAGTTTTGCCATGGATCCCCCTCCGGCATGCCACAGTCCAGGTGTTAGTCCCCTTGAAACAACTTTTCCATTACTATTGTGGCCAGAAAGAGTCCCTGTGGGTTTTAAAATTCGCCTGCCTATTGAAGTCTAAGGCGGTTCGCCCGGTTCGTGAACATTTGCGTAAATTTGCGTTCGCCGTTCGTGAACGGAAAATTTCATGTTCGCGACATCTCAAAAAAACATCAGGCAAATATTGACGAAACATTGGGACCTCCTTCTTAAGGAACCGATTCTAAAAGACTCCCTTCCTAGACAACCCTCAATTACGTTTAGGAGAGCACAAACTCTCAAAAACATAATTGCCCCATCTTGCCCAAAACTAGAGACAAAAAAAGCCACTCCATTATTGGGTATTCCCCGAGATTCGAATACTACAGGGATAAGGAAATGTCAGCTCAAAAAATTTCTATGCTGTACCATGATCACCCATGGGGCTAAAGAAATACTGATAGACACCCCTAAAGAGGCCCAAAACTAAACCTAGAAGATCAAACAAGATCTACATTGTGGCACAAAAAATGTGGTATATTTATTGACCTGTTCCTGCAAACTTAAATATGTCGGCAGAACTGCACAAACAGTGAGAGGGAGAGAATGAATGAACATCGCTCTAATATCAGACTGGGTGTTTTAACCCACAGCATCTCTCGCCATTATTTTGAAAAACACAATAATGATCCATCTACTCTGAAAGTGTCACTTATAGAACATATTACTACTTCCTACCAACAATTATGCCGAAAAGAAATGCATTGGATTTACTTTTTGATTTCATTATCACCCTTCGGACTTAATGAATCAAAGGAATATTCAAATTATTAAAATCTAGCGCCAGTACCATTGATACAATCCACAAGACTACGGTATTCCCGGAGAACAATTACTAGGACCCTTAATATATCCATTCACTGCCGTGGGCTATTGTAGGGTGATTATTAAAGAGAAACGCTCTTTTTTATTTATGATTCCCAAAGAAAAGCCTAATAGTGACTGTAGGGCTTTTTTGAAAACGGGTGTATGGTCACTAGTGACGATCCTGTAATAATTGGTGTCTGATAGGATTCTATTAGATTCTGCTAGATAGCAATTATGATCCATGATGACGACCCCCCCTCCCTTATCGGCACTCTTAATGACTATATCTTTGTTGTTTCTGAGGGCCTTGAGGGTTCTATTTTCATGAATATTAAGATTTAACGGAGGTTTATTAGATACGGTTTTGGTTATTTTTGTGACCATAGTACTGATGTGTTCCGATGCGTTCCACGTTGGAACGCATACCGGAACTTATTTTACGTCACGACGGCCTTAATGCGTTCCACGCTGGAGCGCAGACCGGAAGTGACGCCATTTTCATCACGCCAGTCCCAATGCGATTCACGCTGGGGCGCGGACCGGAAATGACGCCACCTCTTCTACCTACACACCGGTCTTTATGCGTTCCACGCTGGAACGCAGACCGGAAGTGACACTACTTCCTCTATTCTTTGGCGCCCTTTTATGTTCAAATACCGGACAATGTTTGTAATTTGTTTATGCTCCTGATGAAGGGGATCCTATAGACCCCGAAACGCGTTGAGCCTGCACTTTTCCCCTACCCTGTGCAAATTAAAGGATATTAACCAGATGTACCACGTGTGACTGCCATTAATTCCAGTTACTCTTCAGGCGACCCAGGCGCAGGAGGAAGCAGAGTGGGTGTCTTGAGGGTTTTTCATTGTTTTTACTTCTACGTTTTAACTACATCATTTTACCATATTTATAGCATTGCTATCATGTTATGACTCGACTATTTTACCAAAAGGTACATGTGTTTTTTAAGTTACTGCTATTGATTTTAAGGGCAACCAATCGAAGATATCCCATGAACAGCCACTAATCATTATTTAGTGGGATATTATCACTCTAGAGGTATCTGGTGCAATATACAAGTTTCTTTTTTCCTCTTTTTTTTTCATTTCTACATTAATATTGTTATCCACTGACCACCTAATATACCTCTAGCCACATAATTACTTGTTCTTTTCTGTCAGGTAAATGCCTAATGTTTGGGGCCTGTACTTCACTGGCCTACAGTAAAATTGTTATCCACTGACTTCCTAATATACCTCCAGACACACAATCACTTGTTCTTTTCTGTCAGTTAAATGCATTATTTTTTGGGCACTGTACTTCACTGGCCTACACTAAAATTGTTATGCACTCACTGTCTTATATACCTTCAACCACATAATCACTTGTTCTTTTCTGTCAGGTGTATGCATTATTTTTGGGGCCTATAGTTTACTGGCCAACAGTAAAATTGTTATGCACTCACCGTCTAATATACTCTCAGCCACATAATCACTTGTTCTTTTCTGTCAGGTGAATGCCTAATTTTTAGGGCCTATACTCCATTGGCCTACTGTAAAATTGTTAATAACTGACCGCCTAATGTACCTCCAACCACATAATCACTTGTTCTTTTCTGTCCGGTGAATGCCTAATGTTCGGGGCCTATACTCCACTGGCCTACAGTAAAATTGTTATCCACTGACCGCCTAATATACCTCCAGCCACATATTCACTTGTTCTTTTCTGTCCAGTGAATGCATAATTTTTGGGGCCTGTACTCCACTGGCCTACAGTAAAATTGTTATTTACTGACCGCCTAATGTACCTTCAGCCACATAATCACTTATTCTTTTCTGTTCAGTGAATGCATAATTTTTTGGGCCTGTACTCCACTGGCCTACAGTAAAATTGTTATGCACTGACCGTATAATTTACCTCCAGCTACATAATCAGTTGTTCTTTTCTGTCAGGTGAATGCATAATTTTTAGGGCTTGTTCTCCACTGGCCTACAGTAAAATTGTTATCCACTGACCGTCAAATATACCTCCAGCCACATAATCTCTTGTTCTTTTCTGTCAGGTGAATGCCTAATTGTTGTGACCCATACTCCCGTGGCCCAAAATAAAATCTTTCGAGGCTCCAGCAGGGCACATTTTTTAGATTTTCCCTTTAAGACGCATAAAAATAGCCCCTGATTAAATACATATTTTTTGTGGGAATTTTTGCCATTGATCCCCCTCTAGTATGTCACTGTCCATGTTGTGGGACTATTTGTGCACTTCTAGTAAGTATTTGGTGGTTGCAAATATGACCTGAATGTTTTTCAGGTTCGCCTGCCATTAAAGTGAATGGGGCAAGCCGTGCACGCGCTGTTCGTCTATCACTATCTATTAGCCAATCAGAAGCAGGATACTCACTGCTCTATTAGGCTGTGGTCTATGTGTAAAATACAGACAGCAATTTCAGCTCACCTAGTGATATGAGAGGATATGTGTTGGGCAATATACTCTCTTGCCTAACGTGTCCCTGACACATGATTTCGGTGATCAGCTTGAATTAAGTCTATCCGGTACCGGGAGAATGAATCAGATAAACACTGAACACATGTCTAGTTCCAATCCATTCTGGTTTATTTCACAGTTGGCAAACAGTTATAATAGAGGGGGTTGAGCTTCCTTGACATCCAATCATATGTTAGCATTAGTATTCGACCTATGGTATGATCACACATGAGCTCTGCATTAACATAATAGATGACTCATAGTAACAGCATTTGACCAATCAGGTATATACACATAGGCCAGCAAGTACTTGAGCCAGATGACCTTATATGGTTAGAAGGCTGTTCAAACTTACAAACTAAGGAATGTATGGATATCCTGAAACAGCACAAGAAGTTTCACACATTCCAAAAGGGGGAAGGGAGAAGGGAGATTTTGTAAGTGCTCTGACCAAATGTAATACACGTTGCTGAAAAGACAAAATGGAGTTACTCATACCCCATCAATCCCCTCTAAGAACCTTATATATATACCTAATACTATATGGTTCTTTCTCTGCTCTTTCTTTGTTTGCTTGTAAGCCTTTAGGTATTCCATATACCCTTCAGGAGTATAATCCTCAGGCTTTGTTGAGGTTGTGTTTACCTCTTCTACCTCTACCGGAGTATAGAGGAATGTTGAGTGTACCCCTCTTTCGGCCACCTTTTGACATATGGCTAGAAGGGAGGGCACACACTGTAGACAACAGCAGAGACACACTATTGCAGCGACCACGGCGAGTACCACTCCTAAAACATATCTTATTTGACCAAAGTCAGGTATTCAGCCAAAAAGTCAGTCCCCCCAACCTTGGTCAACATCCTGTTTTATATGTTTTCTCATCTCCTCTAATTGGCCTATTTTATCTTTTATTCCACGGGAGTGATCTGATAAATTGAAACAACACATCCCTGCGAACACTGAGCATCCTACACCATGTTGGAGCAATAAATAGTCAATAGTTGCCCTATTCTGCAAGATAGCCTTTTCATACGATTGTATATCCAGCAGCATATCTTGCAGAATTGCACTAGTGACATTTATCTGTTTTACCATAAAACAGGCAAGTTTTGATATTGTCCTGTGGTTATATATGGCTAAACCTGGTACTCCTATCAAAGATACCCCTAAACTCATATATTCTGATCTAGAGAGGAGATTCACATTATAATCACAATTTTCTGGTAACTGTAGGGAAGTGTCTCTCGTGTGTCGTGTCTGCATTGCTGGGAATAGTGGTATCATTGCTAATGTCAACCTAGCTATTGTACAGGGTCCCTCTGTAATATTGGCCGGTATGTATGTGTAACTAGTATTCCCACAGGCCAATACCCATCCTGTTGGTAGAGGTACATGTTTGTCTAGGGATGGTACTGTTTTTGTAATATTACATTGCATATTCTTTCCTGATACTATCTTTTTACAACTACCTAAATCTCTATCACAAATATTTGGTTTAGTCTTATTCTGCATTTTTGCTTGTATGCAGGGAGGCAATAGTGTCTCATCACAGGTGAAATTATAACATATTCCTGCTGCTGTGACAAGACCTGTAATTATTTCTATCATATTACTCTGCAGAGTCTCATCTGTAGGACAGTCATAACAAGCATGATAAGGATTTACATATCCATATTTAACATCATGATCCTCCAAGTCTGTGTCATTCCATTGGGAACGTAGGAGCTCCGTCCATACATCTACTGGGGTGGGGACTGCTACCAGACATGTCTCCAAAATGTTAAATACAGATAAAGTGGTTCGGAGACAAAAGTCAGTTAAGTTCAGAGTTTTGGCCAGGTACAGCCATAAGTTCTCCTTTGCCTTCCACAGATTGTCTTCCCCTCTGCATTCCGTTTTCAGGTATGTCTGTCTGTTCCACAGCCATGGGACAGTGAATAGGAGACACAAAACTGCAATTATCAAAGCACTACATTTCAGCCATCTCGAGGAATTTCCCGACTGCGTCATCTCGTTGGGGGTCAAGGCTGTCTGCCTACGTTAGTACCTTAGTACTGTTCAGTGAGGACTGCTGTTCTGGTGATTGCGACTACCTTGGTGGGTGGTCCGTAGGTGAAGCTTCCTGGTTCCTTTCCCTTCTTTAAGATCGTGATCATCACCTGGTCGCCTATCCGGAATGGACGGGTTGATTCCTGTGAAAGAGAAGGAGACTTACAAGCAACTTATTTTTTCAGTTTTACTGAGGACCTTGATCAGATTATTACTCCTCTCTGATCAGGTCCAAGTCCCATTCCTGCACTACCAGGGGGCGTCTTGCCCATGGTGTGGGGAAAGGCCTACCCATGAGTATCTTAATGCGGTTTATGTCCGACTCCGTGGAAATGTGCTATTAAGATGGAAGCACTGTGTTGGGGAATGCATAGCTTCCCCTCTTCGCAGACTAATCCTATCTCAGGATTTTTCTGCAATACTGAATAATACCAGTCTTACTGTTCCTGTTCAGTGGCATACCACTGAAGATCAGTAAGCATTTGCAACATCTCAGGGGTTGGAGGTGCCAAACATGGCATCTCCCAATGGTTACACAAACCTGTGAGGTTGCATTTGGCCATTCATTTTGCCACCTTAACTGCCAGTGCATTGCCCTGTGAGACATAATCCTTACCATCTGCTGCCGTGAATCCTCTCCTCTGCCAGATCATACCATGGTCCCACACTACCCCATGTGTGTACCTACTCTCAGTATAAATGGTGACAGGTCTATCAGTATGTAGAATACATGTCCTAGTGAGTGCAATGAGCTCAGCTGCCTGCTGTGTTGAGTGTGGATGCCCTTGAGTAGGCCTACAACATCATGAGTGGTGTGCAAAATGGTGTAATGTCACATTGTGAAAGAATTTGTCAACTCTTACCATCATAGCACAGACTGCAAGAGAACACAGACATGCCGGCATCCCCTGGACAGGGGTGGGCATTACCTTTGAGAAAAACACACAAGGACGCAACTTGCCTCCGTTTTCTTGTGTCAGTACACCCGCCATGGTTTTAAAATTTTGGCGTGCAAACATGTGGAAGGGCATATTATAGTCAGGGAGGCCCAGCCCTGGACTGGACATAAGTGAACATTTCAGATAATCAAATGCATTGTACATTTCAGAAGACCATTTAATCAAATCTGGATTTCCTTCCAGAGTGGCTTGCCTCAAAACATTGTCAATAGTGGGAGCAATCAGGAATCCATTGTCTACAGTAATTTATCATACCAAGGAAAGATAACATTTCTTTCTTGGTGTGCGGGGCGACCAAACCCGCAATAGACTGGACTCTTTCTGCGCTGATTCTCCGTTTACCTTTTGTGAGGACAAAGCCCAAGTATTCAACCTGCATTTTACACCATTGCATTTTCTTAAGTGTCACTTTGTGACCATATCCTGACAATCATTATAACAGTGATAAACCATCCTGAATGCTGGCCTCCGCTGACATGCTACACAGTAACAAATCATCAAAATATTGCAGCAGCACAGAACCTTGGGGGGGTACCGTGGTTCTAACATCGCTTGGAGGACTATGCTGTACACTACAGGTGAATCAGCATATCCCTGGGGAATTTCTGCACCAGGTCAGTTGACGTCTGTCAAAGGAAAAAGCAAAAAGTAGTCTGGTTATCTTATCAACTGGGATAGAAAAGAATGCATTTTTCAGATCTATCACACTGAACCAGACAGCGTCTGCTGGAATGGCAGATAATAATTAAGTGACATCAGGTACAACAGGGGCTATAGGCACAATGACGTTGTTGATGGCCCCTAAATCCTGTACAAAGCGGGTAGCACCATCTGCCTTTGTCACTGGATTCACGGGCGTGCTGTAGGGTGAAATCACCTCTTCCAGGATTCCCTTTTGTAGGAATTCTTCTATCACTGGCCTAAGTCCGTCAAGTTTCTCTTTTGACAACGGGTATTGTTTCTGGAACACTAAGATGACACCTGGTTTCACAGTAGCTTTGTAATGTGTGCAATCTATGAATCCTGTGTCATATTCATTTGAGGACCATAATGCAGGGTTAATGTTATTAAGTTCTGGGTGGTCCTATATGTTTGCAAGAATCAGTGGCACTGGTGTAGAGACTGGAATGAGATCTGAGTGTACTCTTATGTCCTGATTCTTTGCTGATACCTGCAAGTCAAGAACAAATCTCTTCCTAACAGGCTGACTGGGCAATCTAGTATAATGCTAAATACATGATCTGTGATGTATTCCCTGTCCATGGTCTCGAGTAGTAGTGAGTCAGTTTTTTTTTTTTTTTTTTTTTTAAAAACCCATTAATTCACATAGAAGGCTCACATTTCCTTCCTCCCACTCTGAGTCATCTAAGTCCACCCCTTTTAGTCGGACGCTGTGGCCCTTCTTCTGTTCTGCCATTAGTATCCTAGCTGTCCAGAAGAACAGAGCTCTGATGTTAAGCACAACACTTAACATGTAACATGTAACTGCCAACATTGAAACTAACAGATCTGACAATACAGACATGAACACACAAAGGGCCCATAAAAACTTTTCATTGACTTCAATAAATAAAAATGTACAGCTTGATCAATGTTGTTGGTACCAATAAAAACCAAAAACTTCCAAGAAAAATAAAATAAAATTCTCAATGCGCATATTTAAAAACAAATACCGTACTCCATACGCATTCATATACATTTTTTCATGTACTCTTTTTCATTAACAACTCATAACCACGCCCTTACACATAAAATATGAATTGCATTCACAGCTCTGCTACGTACATCTCAGTCTTCATACATTTTCAATTCCACTTACAACTCAGAGCCACACCCATTCACATTCCACTGAATCATGTATCTTTCACCCAATCACACAATCTCTTTGTTACATTCCAAAATTTGCAGCACAGACAAACACAGCTTTCCTGGAAACAGATAGCCACACCACACCCAGAATTGCTGATGGTCTGTCACTGTAAAACAATATACATGTTATAATCATACAGTCATTTTGTTAAAATTCAAATCATCTTATATGCCATGTGGTTTTTGGTTTAGTGTTACACACATCGCCACTTATTCTATATAATTACCCCTTCCCCCATTTCCTTTGCCTTGCGTCTCTTATTTCAGGAATGTTCAAGCAGGGGAAGTAAAGCAATCTATCACAGGACGTTCAACTGTCCCAAATGTTCCTCAAACTTTTACTCATATCTGAATAAGGACTTAGAATGGGTGCAACCTTAGATTGATAGGATTGGACACTTCCAATTAGCATCATCACTGCAGGCACATTTTAAACCATCGGAACATACAATTTGGAAAGATCTAATCCAATACTGGAGCCCTGTCTGGAAGATCTTATAGATAACACAGGTAAGTATCTTCACATTCTGCTGATGCATTACCAATCACCAGCCCCCCTCCCCCATATGGAGGTTAGTTGAATTCCTGAGCAGAGGAGGGGGGGGAAGTGAGATGGGAGGGAGTTCTCTCTGAGAACACATCTCAGACAGAACAGGAAAAGTTCTTGTGGAACTATTTGAATTTACAGCAGATGTAGTGGGGGAAGGGATGCCACATGGCAAACTTCTCTTTTCAATTATCAATACACTTATGCATTAACTGTCCATCTTTTAGTGCTGTAATCTCTAATTCTAGGGCTATAAATCGTCCCTATTTAAACACACACATCATTAGGGCAACAAAACTTAACCAGTTCATTTCTGAACGTTTAACACAAGCCCTTTCTGTTTGCAGACACTGGGGCACTTTTTTCTTGCCATCAAATAACTTCCTGTCACTGCTCTGCTTTCTCATTCACCATCACAGGAGTTCTGATGTACACAGTCTGTAAGCTTCCAACTTCACAGATTATTACAGCTTTTCATCCCTGTTGCCAGCCGGGCATAACATTCTGTTTCACATTTTAACTGTCAATTCTCACATCCTTCCAAATTGTCTACCCATGTGTTAACTAGGAAGTAATTTGTGAGACTAGACCGTGCAACATAAAGTTTACATGTTGGCAGTGATGGAAACAGAATGATTTCACAGTGGGATGTGACCGTACACTTACCACCCGGTCAACATCTCACACAGACAGATAATCTTAATACTTCTAAAATACTTATACTATATATACATAAGAGTTAATTTAAGCTTGTAACCTTCTGTTCCCGGAACAGATTTCTATTCATATTGCACTTTTTATATCTCACGATACGGACTCCCGGAGCCTCTTACAACCAACATTTGCGTGTCCCGGACATCTCAATCCACCGAAATCATAAATAGATGGTTCGACTTACTTGATTCGAGATTTTGGTCAGTGCCTCCAGGTCCGAAGAAGACAAAAATTGATGTCTCTTGCAACAAACCCAAAGATGACCCCCCCCCGATCACGGACCGAGCCCCCAAGCTGTTGGGAAATTTACTCTCTTGCCTAACGTGTCCCTGACACATGATTTCGGTGATCAGCTTGAATTAAGTCTATCCGGTACCGGGAGAATGAATCAGATAAACACTGAACACATGTCTAGTTCCAATCCATTCTGGTTTATTTCACAGTTGGCAAACAGTTATAATAGAGGGGGTTGAGCTTCCTTGACATCCAATCATATGTTAGCATTAGTATTCGACCTATGGTATGATCACACATGAGCTCTGCATTAACATAATAGATGACTCATAGTAACAGCATTTGACCAATCAGGTATATACACATAGGCCAGCAAGTACTTGAGCCAGATGACCTTATATGGTTAGAAGGCTGTTCAAACATACAAACTAAGGAATGTATGGATATCCTGAAACAGCACAAGAAGTTTCACACATTCCAAAAGGGGGAAGGGAGAAGGAAGATTTTGTAAGTGCTCTGACCAAATGTAATACACGTTGCTGAAAAGACAAAATCGAGTTACTCATACCCCATCAATATGTATTCCATTTCTCTGTCAATTACCAATTATAGACACAAGCAAAATTGAGTAAATATGACAATCGCACTCCAATTTCAATGCAGAAAGTTAGTTCTTTAATTAGAATAGGCAACTTCACAATACGGTGTGACGTTTCGGTCCAAACATGACTTTTATCAAACTCTGTGAGAAAATGTAGCATATATAGAAATAAGATACATGTAAATTACATGTGGACTGAGAAATGCATGTAGTAATGTCTATAGGTCATGAAAATCTGTATATGCCATTTTCGCCTGCAGGGACCCCAGGCAGATCCCACGCTATTTATTTTCTACATTACGCTCGCTAGGATATCATAGACCATGTGACTTGTGTTTACACCATATATGAAGTGTCTAAGAATCATTGTTATTCTAAGTTGTATGATAGTGTGACCTATGAGATATTGTTATCATCGCTATAGTATTACTACATGCATTTCTCAGTCCACATGTAATTTACATGTATCTTATTTCTATATATGCTACCTTTTCTCACAGAGTTTGATAAAGGTCATGTTTGGACCGAAATGTCACACTGTATTGTGAAGTTGCCTATTCTAATTAAAGAACTACCTTTCTGCATTGAAATTGGAGTGCGATTGTCATATTTACTTAATTCTGTCTGGCCGGGAGGTCAAGACAACCTGCACCCTATCACATAGAAGACTAGAGTGCTGCGCCTTTCCCTAAATAGACACAAGCAAGCCATATTAGAGTGTTGCAGGAACATTAATGTGAGTGAGAAGAATATACACTATTAGTTAATGATACACCCATGTCAGCATGATCAACCCTATTAAACCTACTGCATGGTAGGGTTGATCGTGCTGATTAAAATGATACCTTTCTTTTGTCTGTATGTTAAAAAGCTGCAAGACATTTGTGTTTTATTCTTATGAAAATAAGAATACTGGAGCACCAATGGGCATGGCTGAATCACTGGAGGATTGCTTTTGTAACAGCCCTGTGCTCTGCACACTCCCCTTTCACTTTGACAAGGCTAGATAAAAACATTCTGAGGGTACAGTTGTGTCCTAGAGCACATATCTTACACACTACTATGTACATATCTGATACACTACTTACTATCACCCTAACATGTTGGGAATATAGGTTTTCTATGTTTAGAAAGCTTATACAGTACTGGTTTATTCACAGGCAGAATATATGATTATAAAGACACCAGTAATATGTAATAGCTTTCTAAGCATGAAAAAACACTCTGCTCAATATGAGAAGGCTATAGCCTGGAGGTAAGTGGTCAGCTGTGCATTTAGAAAAAAGGTACAGTTTTAATTAGCACAATCAATCTTACAGGCAGTATTTCTGGTTTAATAGGGTTGGTCATGCTGGCAGAGGCTCTATAAGTGAATTAGTAGGTATAAAAGTCAAGTTTCATTAGTATAGAGGGAGAACATAAGGGCAATATTCTGTGTGTGTGTGTTTTATAGTGAGGACTGCTACAGGGAAGTGGAAAAATCCTATTTCCTTATTCCTAAATCCTAAATCCCTATGTTTTCTATGCATGAGCAGTCAACCTTTCTTATTTTCCAAAAACATCAAGCTTCTACAGTTCACAAGTGTTTTATATTCATATTCCTAGCACCCCAAGCAACATATATTTTGCTGGAAACAGTTACAATTTTGCTACCATCTAAAATTGTGTATTTCAGTGTGTCAACAGTGTTCATGGAAAGGGAGGGTTTGCTTTTGCCTTTGTCTGTAACGTACCGAAAAAAGATGCAATTTTGCTGTTTATAATTGTGCACTTTAATGCATTATAGTGCATTAATATATTAGTTTAATTCAGCATATTTTAGTGCATCAATATACTATCGTTAATTGTCCATATTAGTGTGCAGTGTGTTCATAGATGAGGACATTTAATTGTGCCTCTGTCAGTTAATTACCAAACAAAAGTTGCAGTTTTGTTACCGTTATAATTATGTCATTAAATGCATTTTAGTGTGCCAATAAATTAGTTTAATTCAGAGAATTTTAGTCTATCAATATACTATTGTGAATTGCCAATACCAGCATGCCGCGTGTTCGTAGAAGGGGATGTATATTTGTGCCTCTCTCTGTTTTGTTACAGTTTATAATTGTGTAGTTCAACTCATATTTGTGCATCAACACTAGTGTGTTCATAAAAGGAAAATTTTATTGTATGTGTTAATTACCAAAAAAAAACAGTTGCAATTTTGATAGTTTAATAGTCAATGTAACAAAGCTGTGACTTTTCATTGTTTAAATAGGCCTCATAATCAAATGGCTGGTAAATGTCAGACCAGGCTGGAAAATGAAAGACCTATGCCTTGCCATCTTCGAGTGGGAATGTGGGTGGCAGTAGTAGTGTAAACAGCAGTAGCAGCACTTTAGGCACCACATATCTGATCACTAGCAGCAGCAATAGGCCACAGTTTTCCCTTTTTTTCCAGCAGGCTACACATTATAACTGAGAACAAAAAAGGATGACATTGTGGACTGGATGGCTCGCTCATCCTCTCAGTCAAAGCAGGATGATGTTGATATCACCTCTGAGTCTGACACAGTGTCTTTAAGCACAATGTCTTTCCTCCTGCTCCTCCTCCTTGAAGCCAACACCCCTTGTGCTATAGAAGATACTCAAGGACTGTTAGGAGAAGGTTCAGGCAGAGGTGGGGGAATCGATGCATAGCTGTGTGGGTAGTGCTAGTAGTAGTAGTGGTGGCATTTGTAGCCATGGTGGTGGAGGTAGAGGCAACGATGGGTATTGCTACAGTAACACTTGGGGAAAATACAGAGGAGAGAATCGGGAGGGGGCGAAGGAGCCCATAATGACATATCACAGTCTTATTAAAGTGGTGGGTAAGGATATGATGATATGTGTTGGACAGCACTTGTAAGCCAGATATCACATCTGATATGGCAGGTAACAGATGTGCAGCCCAGAGGTGAGGGAAGAGGAGTACCCTTCCACTAGAGAGGGGGAGGAGTGGTGATCCCTAGTTCACCTGGCACTGGCACCTGGCTGCCATGACGTCCCTAGATGGGCTGCTAACCCATACACCAATCACATGCCTCGTCCCTGGCTTTCCCTGAAATAAGCCCTAGGTAGTGAGTAGGGCGGTGGGAGCACTAGTCCTCACCACTGACACCTAGGGTAATAACAGGGAAAGGACAAAAAACAAACACAAAGAGAGGCAACAACAACAACAACAACAACAGGAGAGAACTGGAGATCTGACAGCAACAGTTGTCCCAACTCCACATGAAGTCAGAATAGAAGATCTGGAAAAAATGTCTATCTGGCAACAAGGAAAGCAGAAAGGGAGAATATATAGTAGCTGGGAGTAGCTGACAGACAACAGCCGAAAGGAAAAGCTACAGATTCCTAAATGGGACAAAAAGGATTGCAAGCCTAACCAGGAAAAACTGGAATGGAATCTATTCTCACCACTAGGTCATGGAGCAATCTCTTGAGAAACCAAGCGTATAGCCACTAGTGTTAATAGTGCACCAAACTGTTTGGGAGCTCTGGCCGACCGAGCACAATGAAAGTCAATGGGAGAACCCAAGCACTCCCTGCTCTGAAGAGAAGAGGGTGTCTGGTTTACAGAAAAAGGTTAGAAATTGATGGAAACACCACCAAAATGGTTTGGAAACAGCATGGGGAGGACATCTGGATGTGTCTTGCACTCCTATTACCTATAACATACAATAGACAACCACACAAAGGCTATATGCCAAAAGCCAGGTATGTGGAAGCCAACAATCTATCCATAAAACAGATAACAGTCAGCATACTTTACAATAGCAGCCTTGTGCACTATGAGACATTCCAAACCAGCTCTCATCTGACTGAGAGCCAGTAAGCCTCAAAGTTGCTTCACATCTGTTGGATGGCTTGGGTGGACCTGCACACCTAGATCATTATCATTAGGGTGACAAAAGGTTTCTGATTGCCCTAACATAATATTCAATAACCTTTCTATACAGTTTTTTCATGTAAACTCGTTTGCATAAACATGGGCATATGGGGAAGACATGCAAATGAGTAGAATCTGCCTTGTTTTCGGCTGAGGCTACTTTCACACTTGCGTCAGAGGATTCCGGCAGGCAGTTCCGTCACCAGAACTGCCTGCCGGATCCAGCAATCCAGACACAAACGAATGCATTTGTCAGACGGATCCGGATGCGGATCAATCTTACAAATGCATTGAAATACCGGATCCGTCTCTCTGGTGTCATCCAGAAAAACGGATCCGGTATAATTTTTTTCACAGATTTAAAGGTCTGCGCATGCGCGGACAGGAAGAACGGATCCAACTAAGCGGAAATTTTAATGCCGGATCCGGCACTAATACATTTCAATTGAAATTAATGCCAGATCCGGCATTCCAGCAAGTGTTCAGCATTTTTGGCCAGAGAGAAAAATGCATTATGCTGCGGTATTTTCTCCGGCTAAAATACGTAAGAGGGACTGAACTGATGCATACTAAACGGAATGCTCTCCATTCAGAATGCATTAGGATAAAACTGATCAGTATTTTCCGGTATTGAGCCCCTAGGACGAAACTGAATACTGGAAAAGGAAAAATGCTAGTGTGAAAGTACCCTGAAAAACCATTTGCATGGAAAATTTTGCGATAAAAATTAGTGATTACAATATTCGCGATCTACACTACTCATGAACAGCGCCATCTATTGGATTCATAGTCTTGTCATAATACTATGAAACCAATAGATGGTGCTGTTCATGAGTCATAAACAGCGCCATCTATTGGATTCATAGTCTTTTCATAATACTATGAATCCAATAAATGGCGCTGTTCATGAGTAGTGTTGATCGCGAATATTCTATCAAATTATTATTGCAAATTTTCCATGCAAATGGTGTTTCAGCTGAAAAACAAGCAGATTCAGCTAATTTGCATATGCCCACAATTATGCAAATTAGTTTACATGAGAAAACTGTATAGAAAGGCTATTGAATATTATGTTGGGACAATCAGAAAACTTTTTGTCACCCTAATGATAATGATCTAGGTGCGCATGTGCACCAGAGCCTTCCAACAGTTATGAAGAAACTTTGAGGCTTACTGACTCTCAGTCAGATGAGTCTCGGGTTCCTCCATCTCAATCTACTGATTACAATCAAGGCATGCCTGGACGTGGTCGGAGGGTGTGAGGTTTGAGCTGATTTGGTTTTGTTTCTTACGGGAGACTTTTTTTTATCTGTGGCTTTGGCTGAAAGTTCCTAAAGATGGCTGGAATCCTGCACACCATTCGTTTGGAAATGGACCCGAAGGATACAAGAAAGAATACTTTGGAATTTATTGTGTTCGAGCTCGTGGAAAAGAAGGCTGGAACTGGGAGACAACTAATTTATAGTGTCCAAAACTTTCCTAAAACAGGTGTGTACGATGTAACTTTTCTTAATGAGAACCTTTGTTTGGAGGCATGTGAATGGTTCAGAAACAATTCAGAAGATCCTGAATTAATAGGAGTGAAGATAACTCTGCTTGGTCTTCATGAAATTTAAATTGTAGTACATGTTTATAATACTTTGACTGAAGTTAATTTTATTGTGGACTTTTTGCTGAAATATTGTGAATATGTGGGGAAACCTGTGCCTCCGAAGAATCATCTTGGTATCTTTAATTGTAAATACAGTTTCAAAGCTAAATTAAAAAAGGACCCACAGCGTGTGGGAGGTTTTAGTCACCCGTCGGCCAATTTGTTGGTGGTGGAGAATAGAGGTTACTTAATGTACCCTGGGCAGCCGTCATATTGCAGAAAATGCTAGTTGTCAGAAAAGTGTATGTTGTAGGAACTGCAAGCAGGAGCGACATACTGCTGGGGAGTGCACAAATCCTAAAGTATGTGATATATATGGGAAAACAGATCACATGTATAGGAATTGTCCAAGTGCTGAAGCCCAAAGAGATAACAACATGAGGCAGCAGCAGATAGTTCAAGAGGAGCGGGAAAGGAGAAGGCTAACCTATGTTGCTGTGGTGAGTTAGGGTGTGAGGAGGGTAAGAAGAGAAGGGACTGTGTTGCGCCCTTCTACAAGACTTGATTGTGCAACCCTCCCTAAAGCACTTCCTGTAAGAAGCTTGGAGAAAGTTATAGATGATCTTCCAAGTGCGTGTGACCCAAAAAATATTGAAGAATTTATGTCTGGAGAGGCATCTGGAGGGCGGTCTGGAAAGAATCAAAGGGAAGGTGGTGGGGAGTCCAACACAGAAGAAGAAGAAGAAGAGCACTCTTCAGTCGTACGGAAGAGTAAGAGTGTCAAAAAGAGAAGGGGTTATACTAGTGGACCATAAATTAGCAATCCCTACGAAAGCCAGCAAGAAGAGAGCATGGATTCTGGTGGAGGTGGTGAAACTGTATGACTTTGAGCATAAGCTACCTGGAAAATATGGATAAATGTAAATTTTATTTATTGTTTTTAAAAAAAAAAAAATATATATATATATATATATATATATGGGTTTCAAGATCTGCTTACAGAATGTAAGAGTATTTAAAAGTAAGATTAGAAGAACGGAGATTCTCGAATTTCTAGCACAAGAATATGCTGCAATTTTTTGTTTGCAGGAATGTGGTCTGTGAAGTAGTAAGAGAAGAAGAGTGGATGTATGGAAAGTCTGTGTGGTCTGGGAGTGTGTTAAATAAAAATCATGGTGTTGGCTTCTTAGTTAAAGGGAGAGATGTATCTTTAGTAAGTTACATGGTAAAAGAAGAAGGGAGGTGTATATTAGCAATTTCTGAATATAAAAATTTGTGTGATTAATATTTACGCACCTATAAATAAGAATGAATGGAAACTTCTGTTTGAGAAGGTGAGATTGTTTATCCCTGGGATAATGGCAGTAATTTTTGGGGGAGATTTTAATTGTGATTTAGATAAGAGTCATATTGATGAGTCTGGGAAAGGGTTAATAGACTTACGTTTGGATTTTAAATTATGTGATATGCAAAATGTATGTAAAGTTGAACCTAAATTGAAGACCTATCATGCGGATAGTGGCAGATTTTAATAGTAGGTTAGACTATTGTTTTGTATCACAAAATGTGTGTCCTTTAAGTTATAAACAGAAAGTTGTTTTTTCGGATCATGAATGTGTGATATGTGAGTTGGATAAAGAATCAAGAGGAGTGTATGGACGTGGGTTGTTGGAAAATGAGGATGTTAAAATGGATTATAGAAGATTGTATGAAAGTTGGTCTAGGAGAGAGTGAGTTTAATGATGTCTAAGTGGTGATATTGGGTGAAAATGAAAACAAGGTCTTTTTTTATGAATTGAGGTTATAAAATAGCGATGGCAAAAAGAGAGCAGTATGTAAGATTGAATACTAGGTTAAGGTATTTGTATAAGTTAAGAGAGGGGGGTGTTGATGTAAACGAGGATATTATGGGAGTGAAACGTGAGATTAAAGAATTTTTTATCAAAAAGTATAATTTATAGGGCAAAATTAGAAAATTTGGAGAATAATGAAAAATCCACACTTTAAAAAAAAAAAAGGTGTTTGGAAAGAGGCAGTGCATAAATGTATGTTATTATCAGAGTGGTAATGAAGTGAATGGAGAAGAAATGAAGGAAGAAGTTGCAAAATTTTTTGAAGAATTGTATGCTGAGAAATGGGGGGATGTAAGGTTGGAGGATGATGTGTTAAGTGTGATAGATAAGAGCTTGAATGAAGAAGAAAGAGTGGGTATTATGAGGGATATAACAAGTAATGAAATATGGAGGGTGGTTAGTAGTATGGCAGCAAAAAAGACGCCAGGGGAGGATGGTCTTCCGGCTGAATTCTATAGAAAGATGTGGGATGTGGTAGGAACTGATGTGGTAGCATTGTATAAGTTTATGTGGATAAATGAAAAAATGGATGATAGTATGCGGTCGGGGGTGATTACCTTGATTCCGAAAAAAGGTGACTGTAAGGATTTAAGGAATTGTCGACCGATAACGTTGCTTAATTGCAATTATAAGATTTATGTGAAGATGTTTGCAAATAGAATGAAAGAAGTGATTGATAGAGTGATAGGGGAAGGACAGTGTTGTGCGATAACAGGAAGGAGGATTCATGAAAATATGTGTATGTTGAGAGATTGTTTGTGGGACTATATGTAGAGGAAGAAGGTGTTTTTGTTAAGTTTGGATTTAAAAAAAGCATATGATAGGTTGGCTCATAAGTTTGTGTATAGAGTGTTAAGAATGGGATTTCCGGCTGACTTTTTTTGTGGAAAGTGAGATGTATGATGGAATTTTTAGTCGAGTGTTGTTGAATGGTTGTATAGGTATAAGAGTAAATGTGTTTTCAGGGGTGAGGCAAGGGTGCCCATTGTCACCTATTGTGTTCATATGTGCGATTGAACCATTGTTGTGTTTGTTAAGGAAAGAAAAGATAAGGTGATTTGTGGAGTGCAAATACCAGGAGGTGGTGGGAGTGAATGGAAGGTGAGTGGTTATATGGATGATGTGTGTGTTATGTGATTCTGAATGTTCAGTAGGACGGGTGAAATTGTTAGTGTCTATACAGGTGAAACTCGAAAAATTTGAATATCATGCAAAAGTCCATTTATTTCAGTAATGCAAATTAAAAGGAATTGTATTAATGCAGCTTAAAATTAGAATTTTGTGAAAAGGTTCAATATTCTAGTCTCAAAGTGTCACACTCTAGTCAGCTAATTAATCCATACCCCCTGAGCAAAGGGTACCTCAAAATTGTGACTTTGGGGTTTCATAAGCTGAAAGCCATAATCATCCAAATTATAACAAATAAAGGCTTGAAATATCTCGCTTTGCATGTAATGAGTCATCTCATATGTTTCACCTTTTAAGTTGCATTACTGAAATAAATTAACTTTGCACGATATTCAAATTTTTTCTAGTTTCACCTGTATTTTGTGGAGCATCTGCTTTTCGTGTGAATTGGAATAAGACTGAATGTAAAGCTTTTGGAGGAGTGATTGGGAGGGATGTGGGAGTTAGTGTGGTGGAAGGTCCGATTAAGGTTTCAGGTGTTAAATTTGATGAGAAATTAGAAGGAATGGATAGTTGGGAAGAGGTGAAGGTGAGAGTTAAAAATAAGTAAAATTTTTGGCGGATGAGGGATTTGACCTTTTTTGGTAAGATAATGGTGATTAAAAGTGTTATCTTGCCTATTTTTTGTACACTGCAATCATCTTTCCACCAGGTTATATGATGTTGAGAAATCTGAATAGAATTTTGTTTGTGTTCCTATGGGGATCGAAGATGGAGAGAGCCAAGAGGGAAGTATTAGCTAAAATGATAAGTAAAGGGGGTTTGGAGTTTCCAATTTTGGAGGTATATTATATTATATTTTTGGAGTTAATATTATTTTGTTTTTACTAAAGATAGTTAAGAAAGAGACAAAATACTCATGTATGTATAGATATTTATTTGGAACCTACTTGATACGATTGAAGTGGTGTGTGAGGGATTTGAGATGTCCAATTTTGTTTGGGGTGCCAGTATGATATATGTGGGTGTATAAGTTTTTGGTCAAGTATGAATTATGTGGAGTAGATGTGAGAATGTTGCGCAATAAAAGTTTGGTATACAGGATGATAGAGTGTAAAGAGATGGAGTGTGGAATAAATATGGTAAGGGATGCTGATATAGAGAAGGTATGGAAGAAAGTTAGGATGGATGGGTTAACAAATAGACAGAGTGAAGTGGTTTGGCAGAGTTTACATGGGGTGTTACCAGTAAAAGAGTTTCAGATGAATCGTGGGTTAGTAATAAGTGATGTATATCCTAGGGAGGGTTGTGGTGGAAGTGAGAGTATTGTACATCTATTCTGGAATTGTTTACGAGGGAGCTGATTAAAAGAGTGGGACCATTATGTAATGAATTAACTGGGATCAGTTTGTTGTCCTTCAAATTATTTGTTTGGTTTAGGTATGAGTGATGGGGTGAAGGAGAGAGTGTTGTGGTTGTTGTTGGCTTGTATAAAAGAAGTATTGTGGGATGTAAGAAATATATATGTGTTTAAAATGAAAGTATATGAATGGTATTAGGGAAGTTATAAGTGTATTATCTGTGGTATAAAAAAAGGAAAGGGGAGGTTGATGCAGAAGGGATATGGAAAGTGAGGAAGTGGATTAATGTAGTAGATTGTTACTCTTGATTTGTATTTTTTGTATTCTTGATTTGTATTTTTTGTATTCTTTGTAAGTATGTTGGAAAATAAGAAAAATAATTGTTTACAGATGATGATGGGTGGGAGAAGTATGATCGGTAGTTTAATGATCGTATAGTATCCCCACCTGGGAGAAGAAAAAGAAAAAAAAAGTTGGTTTTGAATGTCTCATAGTGCACAAGGCTGCCATTGTAAGGTATGCTGACTGCATCTGTCTCATGGATAAATTGTTGGCTTGCACATACCCAGCTTTTGGCATATAGCCTTTGTGTGGTTGTCTATTGTATGTCATAGGTAATGAGAGTCCAATATGCATCCAGACATCCTTCCCATGCTGTTTCCAAACCATTTTGGTGATGTTTCTAAAATTTCTAACCTTTTTCTGTGAACCAGATACCTTCTGTTTTTTGTTTTTTTCAGAGCAGGGGGTGCTTGGTTTAATGCTCGGGTCTCCCATTGATTTTCATTGGGCTCGAGCATACACAGTATTCGGCCAATCACTGCGATGTGCTGAGCATATTGATGCTCGAGCCGAGCTGCTGTTTGGCTGAGCATGCTCGCTCAACACTAGCAGCCACCCACTGTGACCTTCTTACCCCAGGCACAACAGGGTCAGCGATAGGTCAGGACACCCTCGTGACACCAGATTGGGAGTGCTAAGGAAGAGGTGACATCAGTGGTGGAGGGTGTATGCCATGTTGGCAATAAAGAACAGAGACAACATACAGCCAAGGGCCAGATTTGCTTCTATTGTGGTCAGCTCAGGAACTGGTTATACTGCTGATACTATTTGTGCAGGCTAAAAACATGCCAGACCTAGGCAAAGATGGGCTGCTGTGTGAGCATCTCCAGTATGGCAGTTTTTTTTCCTCCAAAGTGCCAGCATGCAAAGCCACTGCCATGTACAAGATCTGCAGGATGAAAATAAGCAGTGGAATTCACTGACACAAACATAGGTACTAGGGATCTGTTGCAGAACATAAGACAGCATCACTGAATCCAGTTGGAAAATAGAACAGGACATTCAGAACAAGTCTGTCCTTCTCTTAGACTTCATTGTGGCAGTCAGGTCACATCCACAAGCACTACAGTGTCCTTCAAAGGGGAAGAAAAAGAATACTGAGATGAAAGCCGCACATCAAAAAAAAAGTATCAAATTTATTTAAAGCAACAGACACGACAAGAAATGGGTTAAAATCATTGTATACAATAAATCAAGGCCAAGTGAACCAACCATGTACACATGCCACCCCGACTCACCACAAAGCCATGAACATGCCCCCACATGAATGAATGTATGACAATTTAAAGTGCATGAAATCCATCAACAACAAATGGAGAGCTGAAATACTTATCATTAAAGTAGCATAGTGGGGGTATGCGTGGTGGTCAGGAAAAAAAAAACAACGCCTATCGCCAATCTCTGCTGGCTTCCTCAGGGGTGCTATTGTGTAAAACTTAAATAAATACGAAAAAGGTAGACATATTAGGTATTGCCACGTCCGTAATGATCTGCTCTATAAAAAAGTCACATGACCTAATACCTCAGGTAAATGCTGTAAAATATAATAATTTGGTCACCTTGCCGCATAAAGTGTAATAATGAATGATCAAAAAATATGTACCCAAAAATGGTACCAATAAAAACGTCAACTCTTCCTGCAAAAACGAGCCTCTGCACAAGATGATCGGCAGAAACATAAAAAAAAATGTCAGAATATGGAGATACAAAAACATTATTTTTGTTTTAAAAAATTCTTTGTTATGTAAAACTGAAACAAACAAACATATAAAGTAGACATATTGGATACAATTGCATCTGCAACAACCTGCTGTATAAAAATAGTGCATGATCTAACCTGTCAGATGAATGTTGTTAAAAATAAAAAATAAAAACGGTGCCAAAACAGCCATTTTTTGTTACCTTGCCTGACAAAAAATTTAATATAGAGCAATTAAAAATCATATGTACCTCGAAATAGTACCAATAAAACTGGCACCTTATCCCGTAGTTTCCAAAATGTGGTCACTTTTTTAAGTCTCTACTGTAGGGGTGCATCAGGGGGGCTTCAAATGGGACATGGCATCTAAAAACCAGTTCAGCTAAATCTGCCTTCCAAAAACCATACGGCGTTCCTTTCCTTCTGCGCCCTGCCGTGTGGCCATACAGCAGTTTAAGACCACATGTGGGGTGTTTCTGTAAACCGCGGAATCAGGGTAATAAATATTGAGTTTTGTTTGGCTGTTAACCCTTGCTTTGCTACTGGAAAAAAATTATTAAAATGTAAAATCTGCCAAAAAAGTAAAATTCCGAAATTTCACCTCCATTTTCCATTAATTCTTGTGGAACACCTAAAGGGTTAACAAAGTTTGTAAAATCAGTTTTGGGGGGGCGTGGCTAGCTGCTGACAGGGAAAGACGTCTATGGCAGCAGCTCTGTCAAGAAGATAGAATCTATCCTCATCCTCCTGTTTTATAAAGTTTGAGACACGTATCTCAGAACTCAGGCGACGCCGACAATCATCTGCCCCATTATAAGATCTGTCCGGGGCCAAGGGAGCGCTCCGTTCCGAATATTGTAGCGGGGCCTAGCTGAGTAGGAGCCCTCGGCCCGGAGTGGTGACTGAGCGCGGGCTTCAATAGAAGACTCTCCTGATCCGGCCGGCAAATTTACTTAATCCCAAGTTTGGTTCTTGCTCCCAGGAGATGCCGATCTACACTGGCCCTTTCTGTGATCTTCCTGGGGCTAAGGGACAGCTCCGTTCCAGAGCGGTGTGTGAAGCCTAGTGGAGAAGATATCCCCATCCCATATTTGAAACGGAGCGAAGCCGGTCACAGGGCGCCTTATCTACTCCAGCCGAAAAATAATAACTCCAATACCGAGTGCAAGGTATCAAAACCCACGTCTGTACTTACCTCAGCCCGGCACCATTCAGGGATACAGTTGCTCACACACAGTGATCATACGAAGCGGGCGCCATTTTGTTACCTGGTCATTGTGACAGATCGTGCAGTAACCAGGCTGTATTATCCAGGACAGCAATAGTAATCTGATCCTGTCAGCCATTGTGAGCCCTTCATTTTAGCCTGACTGTCATAAGAGCAACAGATCAGTCAGCGTCTTTGATCGCATTTAGTTGCAGTCATCTCCTGCACATAGCTGCTTTTACAGACCTGGGATCTCTGTTCAAGGGTGGTTTTGTGCAGTTTTACACATCTACTGACCACCCAGCAGATTGCTATTATAATAGGAGACACTTAAGTGGTCCAAAGACTGTACTCAAACGATCTTACACATTTAAAGGGACAGTACCCTATTTCAGCGGTCAGTGTAAAATGGCAGTAGTCATCTAAACACATTCACATGAGGTTATTGAGGATGAAAATAAGCCACAGATATGCTCAAACCCAGTGATGTGTTAATTCACTTTACAGTTGGATTAAGAAGTGAGTAAACAGCTTTAGGGGCCAGAACAAAAGCACTTATGGTGAAGGTTGGAAAATACAGGGGAGCCGACTCTCACAAACAGTTAAAAGGCCCTCCTCTTGCACAATCTGACCTCGACAGGTTTATGATGAAAAAGACTTTGAACACCCAGGGGGCTTCTCAGTCCACCCCCAAAAGCAACCCCCAAAGGCACTCAATGCCACAACAAGACAGGGATAGTGATGATGAAGAACAAATATATGTTGCCTCTGATCTCCCAATTTCCAGATCTTTCATCTCGCAAGCTTTAACCAAAGCACTGAACCCTGTATTAGAGGAACTTTCTGAAATAAAGAGAGAAGTGAAGCAAATTGGACAGAGGGTAGAAGCCTTGGAGTCAAATCAGTTTGCTGTTGCTGAATACACATGTAAGAACTCCACTGCTCTCTCCGTCTGCCAACAGCACATCAATAATCTCTATGACTATATGGAGGATCAGGATAATAGAGGCAGGAGGAATAATATTCGCATTAGAGGAGTCCCAGAGACTGTCGCTATGGAAGCAATCCCTTCTGCAACAAAAGAAATATGCCTATCATTGTTAGGGGAGGAATACACTGACCCCATCATAATAGAAAGAGCCCACCGTGCCCTACGCCCAAAACCTAAACCAGGAGACCCCCCAAGGGACATTATCTGCAAGCTTTTAAATTTTGCACAGAAAGACCTTGTAATGAAAAAAGCCAGAGAAAGTGGGAGTATTGAATATGAAGGCTCTCAAATTCTTCTGTTTCAGGATCTGGCCCCTGCCACTCTTAACAAGAGACACACCCTAAAACCTCTTACAGACCACCTTAGGTGGTTGTTTCCATTCGGGATGCTGATCACCTACAAAGAGAAGAAATACGTCTTGAGATCGCCCAAAGATCTCCCGGATATCCTAGCTGCGCTGGAAATTCAAGATGTGGACATTCCTGATTGGTCAGCCACCAATGACATTTTAATCCCACAAGACATCTTACCCCCCACCTCATGGAAAACTGTTGGGGGAGGCAAGCCGCAAAGGTCTTAGAAAAAACAGGGTAAACTTACCCCAAGACGTATTATTGCAGAAGAGGACTGATCATTTTCATACTCTCTTGTACCGCACATTATCTGTGCCAACATGTTAGTGTGAAGTTTGTGACGATGTGGCTGCTGATTATATGGTCCCTCTAGTCACCCTTTTTGCCTCATTAATTTCTTAGAGCTACGCCCGACCCTTGTGGGTTCTGGTCGGGGGGACTGTGTGGTCAGCGGCATACACCCCAGTTGCTCTTTACGAGATTTTATTACTATCTTCATGCTAAATTAATAGCAAGTGTTAGTGAGAGTAGTTACTAATATTGATTGCTACGTGTATTACTCACTTATTTAATCTTTAATCTATCAACTCCTAGTTAATAGTTAAGATTTCTACATATAGGTCAGCCCCGGACAGTCCCCAGGGTTTGACACCTCTGCTTCCTCTAACCTCAGCTAGAGGTTCTGACCTAGTAAGGTCCCTTGTAGGGGTATTAATATCCCTGGTCATAAATATTTTCAGAGGAATGTTATTGTTTTTTCCTTGGTTGCTGTTAATGTTATTTTTCTTACCTTTTAGCCCCTCCCCTCCCACACTCATCCACAAACTCCATGAACCAGTGATACCTTTGGCTTATTCTGTGTCCAGTAGTTTTTACAGCAAACTCATGTGCTCAGGGTTATGTATGTACAGTGTTTCTCACCCTCAATTTACACAATGACAGAAATACATATTGCTACTAGGGATGAGCGAACCCGAACTGTATAGTTCGGGTTCGTACCGAATTTTGGGGTGTCTGTGACAAGGACCCGAACATTTTCGTAAAAGTTCGGGTTCGGTGTTCGGCGCTTTCTTGGCGCTTTTTGAAAGGCTGCAAGCAGCCAATCAACAAGCATCATACTACTTGCCTCAAGAGGCCATCACAGCCATGCCTACTATTGGCATGGCTGTGATTGGCCAGTGCAGCATGTGACCCAGCCTCTATTTAAGCTGGAGTCACGTAGCGCCGCACGTCACTCTGCTCTGATCAGTGTAGGGAGAGGTTGCAGCTGCTGTTAGGGCGAGATTAGACAGTGATTAACTCTGCAAAAACACTTAATTCAGTGATCGATCTACAGCCGTGGATCATTGAACTGCTGCTATTTAATTGCTCACTGTTTTTAGGCTGCCCAGAGCGTTTTTATGTCACTTTTTTCTTGGGTGATCGGCGGCCATTTTGTGTCTTGTGGTGCGCCAGCACAAGCTGCCACCAAGTCCATTTAACCATCAATAGTGTGGTTATTTTTTTGCTATATCCTACATTAGGGGCTTGGCTGTGCTTGCTATTTTATTGAGGGGTAAAATACAATTGCCAAAATAGCAGTACCCTAAATCTGGTGTTTCAGCTGTGGCTAGCCAATTGTAATACTGTCTGCTGTCTGCCGAAGCACAGTTTTTGTTCTGGGTTGAATACAATTCCCAACTTAGCAATTCCCTAAATAATTTTTTTCTGCTGTATCAGGCCAAGTTTAAATCGATCCATAAAAGGGTATATTAGATTTAAGGTGCGGATAGTGTCATCCTCAATAACTTCACACGCTACCGTGCATTTCCAAGTTTAATTCTGTCCGTAAATATATACCTGTCACCCAGCGCCTAAATAATAGGCCTAAAATTTATATTCAGCTAAATCTGTGTTTATTGCTGAGGCTGGTCAATTCATTTAGTGTCCGCCAAAGCACAGTTTTTGTTCTGGGTTGAATACAATTCCCAACTTAGCAATTCCCTAAATAATTTTTTTCTGCTGTATCAGGCCAAGTTTAAATCGATCCATAAAAGGGTATATTAGATTTAAGGTGCGGATAGTGTCATCAATAACTTCACACGCTACCGTGCATTTCCAAGTTTAATTCTGTCCGTAAACGTATACCTGTCACCCAGCGCCTAAATAATAGGCCTACAATTTATATTCAGCTAAATCTGCCGTTACTGTTGTGCCTGTATTAGTGTAATACGGTACCTAAATAGATAGCCAGATAGTGTTAGGTGCCTGTAAAAAAAGGCCTGAATTTGAATTCAATACGTTGGGCCAAATATTTTTTTTCTTATTGTGGTGAACGGTAACAATGAGGAAAACATCTAGTAAGGGACGCGGACGCGGACATGGTCGTGGTGGTGTTAGTGGACCCTCTGGTGCTGGGAAAGGACGTGGCCGTTCTGCCACAGCCACACGTCCTAGTGAACCAACTACCTCAGGTCCCAGTAGCCAGCAGAATTTACTGCGATATTTGGTGGGGTCCAATGCCGTTCTAAGGATGGTAAGGCCTGAGCAGGTACAGGCATTAGTCAATTGGGTGGCCGACAGTGGATCCAGCACGTTAACATTATCTCCCACCCAGTCTTCTGCAGAAAGCGCACAGATGGCGCATGAAAACCAAGCCCATCAGTCTGTCACATCACCCCCATGCATATCAGGGAAACTGTCTGAGCCTCAAGTTATGCAGCAGTCTCTTATGCTGTTTGAAGACTCTGCTGGCAGGGTTTCCCAAGGGCATCCACCTAGCCCTTCCCCAGGGGTGGAAGAGATAGAATGCACTAACGCACAACCACTTATGTTTCCTAATGATGAGGACATGGGAATACCACCTCAGCACGTCTCTGATGATGACGAAACACAGGTGCCAACTGCTGCGTCTTTCTGCAGTGTGCAGACAGAACAGGAGGTCAGGGAGGAAGACTGGATGGAAGACTATGCAGGGGACGATGAGGTCCTAGACCCCACATAGAAGGAAGGTTGTGCCACTGACTTTCAGAATTCAGAGGAAGAGGCAGTGGTGAGACCGAGCCAACAGCGTAGCAAAAGACAAAGAGGGAGCAGTGGGCAAAAGCAGAACACCCGCCGCCAAGAGAGTCCGTCTGCTATTGGCCACCACCATCTGGGACCCAGCACCCCAAAGGCAGCTTCAAGGAGTTCCCTGGCGTGGCAGTTCTTTAACCACTTCAGCCCCCAGTGCTTAAACACCCTGAAAGACCAGGCCACTTTTTACACTTCTGACCTACACTACTTTCACCATTTATTGCTCGGTCATGCAACTTACCACCCAAATGAATTTTACCTCCTTTTCTTCTCACTAATAGAGCTTTCATTTGGAGGTATTTCATTGCTGCTGACATTTTTACTTTTTTTGTTATTTATCGAAATTTAACGATTTTTTTGCAAAAAAATGACATTTTTCACTTTCAGTTGTAAAATTTTGCAAAAAAAACTACATCCATATATAAATTTTGCTCTAAATTTATTGTTCTACATGTCTTTGATAAAAAAAAAATGTTTGGGTAAAAAAAAATGGTTTGGGTAAAAGTTATAGCGTTTACAAACTATGGTACAAAAATGTGAATTTCCGCTTTTTGAAGCAGCTCTGACTTTTTGAGCACCTGTCATGTTTCCTGAGGTTCTACAATGCCCAGACAGTACAAATACCCCACAAATGACCCCATTTCGGAAAGTACACACCCTAAGGTATTCGCTGATGGGCATAGTGAGTTCATAGAACTTTTTATTTTTTGTCACAAGTTAGCGGAAAATGATGATTTTTTTTTTTTTTTTTTCATACAAAGTCTCATATTCCACTAACTTGTGACAAAAAATAAAAAGTTCTATGAACTCACTATGCCCATCAGCGAATACCTTGGGGTCTCTTCTTTCCAAAATGGGGTCACTTGTGGGGTAGTTATACTGCCCTGGCATTCTAGGGGCCCAAATGTGTGGTAAGGATTTTGAAATCAAATTCTGTAAAAAATGACGAGTGAAATCCGAAAGGTGCTCTTTGGAATATGGGCCCCTTTGCCCACCTAGGCTGCAAAAAAGTGTCACACATCTGGTATCTCCGTATTCAGTAGAAGTTGGGGAATGTGTTTTGGGGTGTCTTTTTACATATACCCATGCTGGGTGAGATAAATATCTTGGTCAAATGCCAACTTTGTATAAAAAAATAGGAAAAGTTGTCTTTTGCCAAGATATTTCTCTCACCCAGCATGGGTATATGTAAAATGACACCCCAAAACACATTCCCCAACTTCTACTGAATACGGAGATACCAGATGTGTGACACTTTTTTGCAGCCTAGGTGGGCAAAGGGGCCCATATTCCAAAGAGCACCTTTCGGATTTCACTCGTCATTTTTTACAGAATTTGATTTCAAACTCCTTACCACACATTTGGGCCCCTAGAATGCCAGGGCAGTATAACTACCCCACAAGTGACCCCATTTTGGAAAGAAGACACCCCAAGGTATTCCGTGAGGGGCATGGCGAGTTCCTAGAATTTTTTATTTTTTGTCACAAGTTAGTGGAAAATGATGATTTTTTTTTTTTTTTCATACAAAGTCTCATATTCCACTAACTTGTGACAAAAAATAAAAACTTCCATGAACTCGCCATGCCCATCAGCGAATACCTTGGGGTCTCTTCTTTCCAAAATGGGGTCACTTGTGGGGTAGTTATACTGCCCTGGCATTCTAGGGGCCCAAATGTGTGGTAAGGAGTTTGAAATCAAATTCTGTAAAAAATGACGAGTGAAATCCGAAAGGTGCTCTTTGGAATATGGGCCCCTTTGCCCACCTAGGCTGCAAAAAAGTGTCACACATCTGGTATCTCCGTATTCAGTAGAAGTTGGGGAATGTGTTTTGGGGTGTCATTTTACATATACCCATGCTGGGTGAGAGAAATATCTTGGCAAAAGACAACTTTTCCCATTTTTTTATACAAAGTTGGCATTTGACCAAGATATTTATCTCACCCAGCATGGGTATATGTAAAAAGACACCCCAAAACACATTCCCCAACTTCTACTGAATACGGAGATACCAGATGTGTGACACTTTTTTGCAGCCTAGGTGGGCAAAGGGGCCCATATTCCAAAGAGCACCTTTCGGATTTCACTCGTCATTTTTTACAGAATTTGATTTCAAACTCCTTACCACACATTTGGGCCCCTAGAATGCCAGGGCAGTATAACTACCCCACAAGTGACCCCATTTTGGAAGAGACCCCAAGGTATTCGCTGATGGGCATAGTGAGTTCATGGAAGTTTTTATTTTTTGTCACAAGTTAGTGGAATATGAGACTTTGTATGAAAAAAAATAAAAATAATTATCATTTTCCACTAACTTGTGACAAAAAATAAAAAATTCTAGGAACTCGCCATGCCCCTCACGGAATACCTTGGGGTGTCTTCTTTCCAAAATAGGGTCACTTGTGGGGTAGTTATACTGCCCTGGCATTTTCCAGGGGCCCTAATGTGTGGTAAGTAGGTAAATGACCTGTGAAATCCGAAAGGTGCTCTTTGGAATGTGGGCCCCTTTGCCCACCTAGGCTGCAAAAAAGTGTCACACATCTGGTATCGCCGTACTCGGGAGAAGTTGGGGAATGTGTTTTGTGGTGTCATTTTACATATACCCATGCTGGGTGAGAGAAATATCTTGGCAAAAGACAACTTTTCCCATTTTTTTATACAAAGTTGGCATTTGACCAAGATATTTATCTCACCCAGCATGGGTATATGTAAAATGACACCCCAAAACACATTCACCAACTTCTACTGAATACGGAGATACCACATGTGTGACACTTTTTTGCAGCCTAGGTGGGCAAAGGGGCCCAAATTCCTTTTAGGAGGGCATTTTTAGACATTTGGATACCAGACTTCTTCTCACGCTTTGGGGCCCCTAAAATGCCAGGGCAGTATAAATACCCCACATGTGACCCCATTTTGGAAAGAAGACACCCCAAGGTATTCAATGAGGGGCATGGCGAGTTCATAGAAAAAAAAAAATTTTGGCACAAGTTAGCGGAAATTGATTTTTTTAATTTTTTTCTCACAAAGTCTCCCTTTCCGCTAACTTGGGACAAAAATTTCAATCTTTCATGGACTCAATATGCCCCTCAGCGAATACCTTGGGGTGTCTTCTTTCCAAAATGGTGTTATTTGTGGGGTGTTTGTACTGCCCTGGCATTTGAGGGTCTCCGCAATCATTACATGTATGCCCAGCATTAGGAGTTTCTGCTATTCTCCTTATATTGAGCATACAGGTAATGAGATTTTTTTTTTCCGTTCAGCCGCTGGGCTGAAAGAAAAGAATGAACGGCACAGATTTCTTCATTCGCATCGATCAATGTGGATGAAAAAATCTCTGCCAAAAAAAGAAAAAGGAGGCGAAAGGCGTCTGCCAGGACATAGGAGCTCCGCCCAACAACCATGCCCACTTAGCTCGTATGCCCTGGCAAACCAGATTTCTCCATTCACATCAATCGATGTGGATGAATAAATCATTGCCGGGATTTTTTTTTTTATATATACAAAGTTTTTGCCAAAGTATATGAACACCGCCACCTCCTCAGCTCATATGCCTCGGCAAACGTATCTTTTACTGCAGAGGAGAAATCTCATCTTGCAGCGCCGCATACACCGACTTGCGTGTAATCTGACAGCAGCGCAATGCTTCTGTCCGAATGCACATCAGTGCTGCAGCTAGTCGATCGGTTGGTCCACCTGAAAGGTAAAAAAAACAAAACAAAAAAGAAAAAACCAGGCCGCAACGCAATAAATTTATTAACTGTTGAACAGAACATAGAAATTTTTTTTAAACTTTTTTAACTGAACGTTTAACTTTTTTACTTACCGGTATTTTTTTTTTTGTTTAGTTTTTTTTACCTTTATAGAACAAACCTCTACTTCCCCATGGGACAATGTGCAAAGCGCAAATCGCCCAAAGATGTGGCGAAGTACGTTATGCACTTTATCCCAGGTGAAAGGAGAGGTTTGCAGCAGCTGTGAGTGAATGGGCCCTAATAGCCCTGTGTGCCTGTCCTGGTGAGATGTGATCCCTATGCTAGGTGTACCTGTGTGTGGTACTTCCGGAAACACTCTCCATAGCATAGGGCAGGGTGGTCAGCACAGTCAGGACAGAAATAGCGGGTGTCACGCCTTATTCCACTCCTGCTACAGACACGACATCTTTTTCGGGGTGACGGTTGGGTTGAGGTACCAGGAACGACACTGGGGAAATGTCGCTCGTGTAGACGGCTAACTACACTGGTGGATGGGGCCACGGAACCTCCTGGGTAAAGGAGGTTCTCGATGATCTCTTCCTGGAATTTGAGGAAGGATCCTGTTCTCCCAGCCTTACTGTAGAGAACAAAACTATTGTACAGCGCCAATTGAATCAAATATACAGACACCTTCTTATACCAGCGTCTGGTTCTGCGGGAAACTAAATACGGAGACAACATCTGGTCATTGAAGTCCACCCCTCCCATGAGCGCATTATAGTCGTGGACACAGAGGGGCTTTTCAATGACACGGGTTGCTCGCTCAATTTGGATTGTCGTGTCTGCGTGAATGGAGGAGAGCATGTAAACGTCACGCTTGTCTCTCCATTTCACCGCGAGCAGTTCTTCGTTACACAAGGCAGCCCTCTCCCCCCTTGCAAGACGGGTGGTTACAAGCCGTTGGGGGAAGCCCACGCGACTAGTTCGCGCGGTGCCACAGGCGCAAATCCGTTCTAGAAACAAATGCCTAAAGAGGGCCACACTTGTGTAGAAATTGTCCACATAAAGATGGTACCCCTTGCCGAATAAGGGTGACACCAAGTCCCAGACTGTCTTCCCACTGCTCCCCAGGTAGTCAGGGCAACCGACCGGCTCCAGGGTCTGATCTTTTCCCTCATAGATCCGAAATTTGTGGGTATAGCCTGTGGCCCTTTCACAGAGCTTATACAATTTGACCCCATACCGGGCACGCTTGCTTGGGATGTATTGTTTGAAGCCAAGGCGCCCGGTAAAATGTATTAGGGACTCGTCTACGCAGATGTTTTGCTCAGGGGTATACAAATCTGCAAATTTCAGGTTGAAAAGGTCTATGAGGGGCCGAATTTTGTGGAGCCGGTCAAAAGCAGGGTGGCCTCTGGGACGGGAGGTGGTGTTGTCGCTAAAATGCAGAAAACGGAGGATGGTCTCAAATCGTGTCCTGGACATAGCAGCAGAGAACATGGGCATGTGATGAATTGGGTGCGTTGACCAATATGACCGCAATTCATGCTTTTTTGTCAGGCCCATGTTGAGGAGAAGGCCCAGAAAAATTTTAAGTTCGGAAACTTGGACTGGTTTCCACCGGAAAGGCTGGGCATAATAGCTTCCCGGGTTTGCGGTTATAAATTGTGTGGCATACTGGTTGGTCTCTGCCACGACTAAGTCCAAGAGCTCCGCAGTCAAGAACAGCTCAAAAAATCCCAGGGCCGAACCGATTTGAGCCGTCTCAACCCGAACTCCAGACTGGGCGGTGAAAGGGGGAACTAATGGTGCGGCTGAAGTTGGTGACTGCCAATCAGGATTTGCCAGCACCTCAGGGACTCTAGGGGCTCTACGGGCCTGTCTGTGCGGTGGCTGCGACGGGGTAACTATTGCACGTGCCACCGTACCAGCTTCAACTGCCCTTCTGGTGCTCGCTACTTCACCAGGTTGTACGGCAGTGCTGGTACTAGGTCCAGGAAGGGCTGCGCTGCTGGTGTATGCCTCACCACGTGATCCGGCAGCGACAGCCCCACTCTGCTGCTCTTGAAGCGGATCCTGCGTAACCTGTGGTCTAGCGACACGGGGCCGGGTACGCCTGGTGCTGCCAGGGACCTCAACCTCCTCGTCCGAACTTTGGGTCAGAGAGCCACTGCTTTCTACAGGTTCATATTCTGACCCGCTAGATTCGTCAGATGAGGGTTCCCACTCCTCATCCGACTGGGTCAGAATCCTGTAGGCCTCTTCAGAAGAATACCCCCTGTTTGACATTTTGGACTACTAAATTTAGGGGTATTCCCTGAGACTACCCAAGAAAAAAAGCAAACCTGTCTTATAAAGGGGAGGCTAGCGAAGTACCGGAGGCTGCTGCGGTTGATAAAAAATATCAAAACTGATTTTTTTATCGCCGCAGTGCGTGTAAAATGAATGTGCAGTGATCAAAAAATATATATTTTTTGTCACTGCGGTGGGGCGGGCGTGGGTGAACGCACGTGTGGGCGATCGATCAGGCCTGATCGGGCAAACACTGTGTTTTGGGTGGAGGGCGAGCTAAGGTGACACTAATACTATTATAGATCTGACCGTGATCAGTTTTGATCACTTACAGATACTATAAAAGTACAAATGCTGATTAGCGATACGCTAAACAGCGAATAAAAGTGACTGTGGTGCGGTGGGGTGGGCGCTAACTGACGCTAACTACCTAACCAAGGGGCCTAAACTATCCCTAAAACCTAACAGCCAATACCAGTGAAAAAAAAAAAGTGACAGTTTACACTGATCACTTTTTTTCCTTTCACTAGTGATTGACAGGGGCGATCAAAGGGGTGATCAAAGGGTTAATTGGGGTGCAGGTGGGTGATCTGGGGCTAAGGTGTAGTGTTGGTGTACTCACAGTTCAGTCTGCTCCTCTGCTGGATCCAACCGACGAAAAGGACCAGCAGAGGAGCAGAGAAGCCATATAACAGATCATATTTACTAATATGATCTGTTATATGACTTTTGATTGGATTTTTTGAAAATCGCCAGCAAGCCAGCCAATGATCGTTGCTGGCAGGCTGGTGACAAAATACTTCTTTTAATTTTGCCGGCCCGCGATGCGCATGCGCGGGCCGGCTTTGAGCGAAATCTCGCGTCTCGCGAGATGACGCGTATATGCGTGACTCTGCGCAGCGCTGCCACCTCCGGAACGCGATCCTGCGTTAGGCGGTCCGGAGGTGGTTAAACAATGTGCTGATGACAAGACCCGAGAGGTTTGCACGCTGTGCCATCAGAGCCTGAAGCGAGGCATTAACGTTCTGAACCTTAGCACAACCTGCATGACCAGGCACCTGCATGCAAAGCATGAACTGCAGTGGAGTAAACACCTTAAAAACAAGGAACTCACTCAGGCTCCCCCTGCTACCTCTTCTGCTGCTGCCGTCTCGGCCTCTTCCTCCGCCTCTGGAGGAACGTTGGCACCTGCCGCCCAGCAAACAGAGGATGTACCACCAACACCGCCACCACCAACTTCGTCACCAAGCATCTCAACCATGTCGCACGGCAGTGTTCAGCTCTCCATCTCACAAACATTTGAGAGAAAGCTTAAATTCCCACCTAGCCACCCTCGATCCCTGGCCCTCAATGCCAGCATTTCTAAACTACTGGCCTATGAAATGCTGTCATTCAGGCTGGTGGACACAGACATCTTCAAACAGCTCATGTCGCTTGCTGTCCCACAGTATGTTGTTCCCAGCCGCCACTACTTCTCCAAGAGAGCCGTGCCTTCCCTGTACAACCAAGTATCCGATAAAATCAATTGTGCACTGCGCAACGCCATCTGTGGCAAAGTCCACCTAACCACAGATACGTGGACCAGTAAGCACGGCCAGGGACGCTATATCTCCCTAACTGCACACTGGGTAAAATAGTGGCGGCTGGGCCCCAGGCGAAGAGCTGTTTGGCGCACGTCCTTCAGCCGCCAAGGATCGCAGGGCAACATTCTTTGCCTCCTGTTGGCTCCTCCTCCTACTCTGCTTCCTCCTCCTCTTCTTCCACCTGCTCATCCAGTCAGCCACACACTTTCACCACCAACTTCAGCACAGCCCGGGGTAAACGTCAGCAGGCCATTCTGAAACTCATATGTTTGGGGGACAGGCGCAACAATGCACAGGAGTTGTGGCGGGGTATAGAACAACAGACCGACGAGTGGTTGCTGCCGGTGAGCCTCAAGCACGGCCTGGTGGTGTGCGATAAGGAGCGAAATCTCGTTGCAGCTCTGGGACTAGCCGGTTTGACGCACATCCCTTGCCTGGCGCATGTGCTGAATTTGGTGGTGCAGAAGTTCATTCACAACTACCCCGACATGTCAGAGCTGCTACATAAAGTGCGGGCCGTCTGTGCGCGCTTCCGGTGTTTACATCCTGCCGCTGCTCGCCTGTCTGCGCTACAGCGTAACTTCGGCCTTCCCGCTCACCGCCTCATATGCGACGTGCCCACCAGGTGGAACTCCACCTTGCACATGCTGGACAGACTGTGCGAGCAGCAGCAGGCCATAGTGGAGTTTCAGCTGCAGCATGCACAGGTCAGTCGCAATGCGGAACAGCACCACTTCACCACCAATGACTGGGCCTCCATGCAAGACCTGTGTGCCCTGTTGCGCTGTTTCGAGTACTCCACCAACATGGCCAGTGGCGATAACGCCGTTATCAGCGTTACAATACCACTTCTATGTCTCCTTGAGAAAACACTTAGGGCGATGATGGAAAAGGAGGTGGCCCAGGAGGAGGAGGAGGAAGAGGGGTCATTTTTAGCACTTTCAGGCCAGTCTCTTCGAAGTGACTCAGAGGGAGGTTTTTTGCAACAGCAGAGGCCAGGTACAAATGTGGCCAGCCAGGGCCCACTACTGAAGGACGAGGAGGACAAGGATGAGGAGCAGGTGGAGGAGGATGAGGATGAAGCATGTTCACAGCGGGGTGGCACCCAACGCAGCTCGGGCCCATCACTGGTGCGTGGCTGGGGGGAAACGCAGGACTATGACGATACGCCTCCCACAGAGGACAGCTTGTCCTTACCTCTGGGCAGCCTGGCACACATGAGCGACTACATGCTGCAGTGCCTGCGCAACGACAGCAGAGTTGCCCACATTTTAACGTGTGCGGACTACTGGGTTGCCACCCTGCTGGATCCCCGGTACAAAGACAATGTGCCCACCTTACTTCCTGCACTGGAGCGTGATAGGAAGATGCACGAGTACAAGCGCACATTGGTAGACGCGCTACTGAGAGCATTCCCAAATGTCACAGGTGAACAAGAGGAAGCCCAAGGCGAAGGCAGAGGAGGAGCAAGAGGTCGCCAACGCAGCTGTGTCACGGTCAGCTCCTCTGAGGGCAGGGTTAGCATGGCAGAGATGTGGAAAAGTTTTGTCAACACGCCACAGCTAACTGCACCACCACTTGATACGGAATGTGTTAGCAGGAGGCAACATTTCACTAACATGGTGGAACAGTACGTGTGCACACCCCTCCACGTACTGACTGATGGTTCAGCCCCATTCAACTTCTGGGTCTCCAAATTGTCCACGTGGCCAGAGCTAGCCTTTTATGCCTTGGAGGTGCTGGCCTGCCCGGCGGCCAGCGTTTTGTCTGAACGTGTATTCAGCACGGCAGGGGGCATCATTACAGACAAACGCAGCCGCCTGTCTACAGCCAATGTGGACAAGCTGACGTTCATAAATATATACCAGGCATGGATCCCACAGGACCTGTCCATCCCTTGTGCAGATTAGACATTAACTACCTCCCCTTAACCATATATTATTTTACTCCAGGGCCCTTCCTCATTCAATCCTATTTTTATTTTCATTTTACCATTATATTGCAGGGCAACCCAAAGTTGAATGAACCTCTCCTCTGTTTGGGTGACGGGGCCTAAAAATATCTGACAGTGGCCTGTTCCAGTTTTGGGTGACGTGAAGCATGATTCTCTGCTATGACATGAAGCCTGAATCTCTGCTATGGGACCTCTCTCCTTTTTCTGGGTGCCGGGGCCTAAATATATGACAATGGACTGTTCCAGTTTTGCCTGACGTGGAGCCTGATTCTCTGCTATGACATGAAGACTGATTCTCTGCTGACATGAAGCCTGAATCTCTGTTATGGGACCTCTCTCCTCTGTCTGGGTGCCGGGGCCTAAATATATGACAATGGACTGTTCCAGTTTTGCCTGACGTGGAGCCTGATTCTCTGCTATGACATGAAGACTGATTCTCTGCTGACATGAAGCCTGAATCTCTGTTATGGGACCTCTCTCCTCTGTCTGGGTGCCGGGGCCTAAATATATGACAATGGACTGTTCCAGTTTTGCCTGACGTGGAGCCTGATTCTCTGCTATGACATGAAGACTGATTCTCTGCTGACATGAAGCCTGAATCTCTGTTATGGGACCTCTCTCCTCTGTCTGGGTGCCGGGGCCTAAATATATGACAATGGACTGTTCCAGTTTTGGCTGACGTGAAGCCTGATTCTCTGCTATGGGACCTCTCTCCAATTGATATTGGTTAATTTTTATTTATTTTATTTTTATTTTAATTCATTTCCCGATCCACATTTGTTTGCAGGGGATTTAACTACATTTTGCTGCCTTTTTAGTGCCGAAAAGTTCGGGTCCCCATTGACTTCAATGGGGTTCGGGTTCGGGACGAAGTTCGGGTCGGGTTCGGATCCCGAACCCGAACATTTCCGGGAAGTTCGGTCGAACTTTTCGAACCCGAACATCCAGGTGTTCGCTCAACTCTAATTGCTACATATAATGTTAGAGGCTTCAAAACACCCGCAAAAAGGAGTCAGATCCTTCACTTCCTGCACAAAGAAAAATCGAATGTGGTCTTTCTACAGGAAACACTTTTTAAAAATAACAAAATCCCTAATATGTCAAGATCATAGTTTAAATAGCTCCTTTGAGCACTCTAATAAACTTGGTGTGAGCATTGGTTTTCACAAACATACTGACTTCAGCATGAAAGGATTAAAATGTGATCCAAATGGAAGATATTTGTTCATAAAAGGGACTATACATTCCCAATTATACACATTCGCTAACCTATATGCCCCTAATGTAGGTCAAAAACCCTGGTTCAAATACATTTGGCAGTTGTTTGAGGAATTTAGAGAGGGAATAGCTATGGTTGCTGGAGACCTTAATATCGCACTTAACCCTCACTTAGACACTTCCTTAGGTAAATCCTCAGTCCCAGTAAAAACGCTTAGTGCTATTAAAAGATTGGTGCATAGTAGTAGCCTTATTGATGCCTGGAGGGCCAATAATCCAAATGAAAGAGATTTCTCCTTTTACTCCCACCCGCATGATACGTACCATAGGATAGACTATATTTTAATGCCAATACCTCAGATTCACTGTTGTACAGAGACTCACATCGGAAATATAGTACACTCTGATCATGCCCCTGTATTTCTCACATTCAAACTACCTGATTCACTCCCAAGGACATACATTTGGAGACTTAATGAGACGCTGCTAGACAATTCACAAGTTAAAGATAAAATCGAAGCTAAGCTTAAGGAATATTTCTCACTGAATTATTCAGAAGCAGTGTCTCCACTCATGTTATGTGAAGCCCACAAATCAGTGATCAGAGGGGAAATCATCTCAATTGCCTCACATGTAAACAAACAAAGATGAGCTAAAACGGCCGATCTATACAAAAAAATTTCCATATTGGAATCTTCGCACAAAAGCTCCCATAACAAACAACAACTCCTGGAACTTTCCTCTACTAGAGATGAGCTGAAAGAAATTCTGAATAAACAATCGGCCAAGTTATACCTAGCTACAAATCATAAATTCTACGCGCATGGAAATAAACCTACTAAGTTTATGCTGTCAATAATAAAACAACGTAAACGGAAATCCAGAATCTCAGCAATTCGTGTAGAGCGGGGTACATTAGTTAACAAAGACTTAGAAATAGCGAAGGCCTTCCATAAGTTCTACTCAGAACTATACAATATAGAAAAATCTGACACTGAAGCCCTTAAGGAAGAAAAAGTCTCTTCAACGAATGAGTTCCTCAGTAAAATCCATCTCCCAAGCCTGTCCTCTAAACAAGCCATTAATTTATGCTCCCCAATCAAACTCTTAGAATTAACGGACACCTTAAAAAAGATGGCTAAAGGGAAGTCCCCTGGCCCTGATGGTCTCCCAATGTTGTACTACCTCACTTTTAAAGAGACTTTACTGACCCATTTACTTAATTCATTCAATGAAGCATTTGCTGGCAAAGCCTGTAAAATCAGTTTTGAATACCTTGAGGGGTGTAGTTTCTAAAACAGGGTCCTTTTGGGGTGGTTTCTATCATGTAAGCCCCACAAAGTGACTTCAGACCTGAACTGGTCCTTAAAAAGTGGGTTTGGGAAATTTTCTGAAAAATTTCAAGATTTGCTTCTTAACTTCTAAGCCTTCTAACATCCCAAAAAATAAAAGTCATTTTCAAAATGATCCAAACATGAAGTAGACATATGGGGAATGTTAAGTAATAACTATTATATGAGGTATCACTATCTATTATAAAAGTTGAGAGATTCAAATTAAAAAATTTGTGAATTTTTCAAAATTTTTGGTAAATTTGTGATTTATCAGGAATTACAATGTGTCACGAGAAAACAGTCTCAGAATGGCTTGGATAACTAAAAGTGTTCCAAAGCTATTACCAGATAAATTAACACATGTCAGATTTGCAAAAAATGGCCTGTAGAAGGGGTTAAGATGTGTTGTTGGTGGGACACCCACTGTAGGATTGACAGAGTGGTGTAGTTCGGCCTCCAATGTCTCTGCAGATGTTGGATGCATGTGTCACGATGCTCCTACCTGGAATATCCTTGAGATCCAAGATGTGGCCGTATTAAGCAGAGCAAGGGGTAGTTAAACTAGGATAATGAAGGAATGAATTGAGTCCAGACTTGGTTGTAAAGTTCAAATACAGCTTTACTTGAATAAACTTGTCTTCAAAACAATTTATTGTACTTTCCTGATTCCCAGCAGGCATTGGCAAACTTTGGCAGACTGGTAAACCCTCTCGGTTCTGCTACATCTGTTGATATCTCTCTTTGCTGTACTTTAGGTTTGCAAGGTTAAGCAGGAATCCTTTCTCTTACTTTCTGCTGTATGAATAAGCTGGCTAAAGTCCTCCGCTCTCTCTTTGCTTGTAACTTATCTTTGTCAGATCGCTGATGTACTCCAAGGAATATTTTCCTGGTTTTAGGTGATGCTGACTCGCAGGGACGTACATAGAAATCATTGGACCCATAGCAAGAATTTAAATTGGGCCCCTATGCCCATTCCTAGTCCCTCCCACTATGCGCCCTGGCTCCTTTCACTACCCTCCCTAACTTCTCCCCTGGCCCACCTTATGCAGGAGTATTTTGTTCTACAAAATGGCAGTACTCATTATAGAGAATGGGATCTGGTAGGTCCAAGCAGTGTTCAGCATATTTTGACAAGAATCTGGGGCATTACATGATATACTACCACTCAACTTTCCTGCTGTCCAGCATGGCACATGTGCAGAGACATGAGAAAAGTTTGAGGAAGTGAGTGCCCCCCTTCCCCCATCCTCAGTGTCATGCAGGACAGCTGGGAGACACTGACATTACTTGCTATCCTGCATGACACATGTGCCGAGACATGAGTCTCTGGGAAAGCTGAGTTAACCCCTCCCCCCTGCCTTTCCATGTTCTTATTATCTGCATTTATACCTTGCAGGAAAGAATAGTCTGATAAAGCTGAGTAACACAAATCCCACCTACCCTAATATCTTCTCATGCCTCTGCACTTGTGCCATGCAGGACATCAGGAAAGCTGAGTCACATTACATAATGTAGTGACAACCAGCTTTCCTCCTGTTCTGAATGGCATATGTGTAGAGGAATAGCCTGGGAAAGCTCAGTGACCCCCCTTCCTCCACACAAATGCACCTCTGCACAGTCCCGACTCCCCACCTACAAGTCGTCACTAACTTCCTTACTGGTGGGGTTGTGGCAATCCAGAAGAATCAGACGTGGTGGAGCTAGCAGGTGGGAGGCGGGGCTAGGAGGCAGGGCTAGCAGACGGGAGACAGTTAGGAAGCTAGACGGGGGCAGGGACTCTCCTCAACTGCGGGCCCCCTTTCCTCACAGGCCCCATAGCAGCTGCATGGTCTGCCTACCTATATGGTAGGTACGCCACTGCTCACTCGGCAGGGGCGAGTCTATCACCTCCCTCAACCTCCCTCATGCAGGAGATGACTCACTCTGCCCTCTATCTCACATCCTGCCCTCACTGGGGAGGCATAGATTGCAAGAAAATTTAGACTAGAACCTTCAGAATCACAGGTGCATATACATGAAGCAAACATAATTACAAAAAACAAAATGGCTGCACACCGTTATATATACAAACAATAGAGCTAAGAAATGGGGGGTCATTCTAGATAAAAGTGGTACAATACAGACTATAAATGAGTAATGGAAGCTCTTAGCGCACATACGTGTCAGGCCCATCTACCAGGCGTCAAGGTGGCTTCCACAGATGGGTCCCTAACACTAAATATACAGCCTCACTTTGGACTTACTTAAGCCTACAATATTCAGGGCAGTGTAGGAACCAGCTACAAACGTACTCTGCTCAGAAGTCCCAGGTAGATGGGCCCAACAACAGCTTACAACAGCTTACAATCTTACAATGCTCTACAGTATTCCCCCTCCCATAACTGGTCTTGTAACACGTGCCAGAGTATTCCTTCAGAGCCAAAACGCCAGCCTGGTTTGAGTTTGTGGGAAAGTCTATCAGCTCTCTGGTGTGAAATGTCACTTAAATTGTGGAGTCCTTGCAATGAACAGTAGCAAATCTTATGGCCTGACACAAACCAACTATCTAACTACAGGCCTGTATTAGTCTCTAGGATTCTAAGCGCCAACTGTAATGAGGTGCGTGCATGATCTTACCAACCTGGGTCTGCATCCACTGGGGACTGTGAACCGAACAAATGCCTCTCCAACAAGCATGCGGTAACGCAGTGTATGTTGCTTTGCTCCTCAGCTCTCATCAGCGTCCCTGAAAGCAATCCTCATTCCTTTAGACAGGATCAGGGTCTTGGACATCATCAGCTTCACTTAGCAACAGCTCTGGTCACTGGGGATGCCCCCACACCTGGATGTCAACAGATCCTCTCCTCACACAGTTCCTCAGTCTAAGCTTCCTCTAAGATAGCTGCTCCCTTTTTCCTCTCCAGGCTCTTGTAACTCCACCTCTCATAAATATGAAACATGCAGTCTGTAGCTGAGTTTAGGAAACAGCAATGTAACGGGGTGCCGAAGGCGCACTCGGACTCCCAACAGCCGCAGACCTGCTGCTTAGTTTCGGGAGCGATGATCTGTGTTCAGCCTCGTTCCCAGGGCGGCTTTGCTAGCTGGAGGCTCCCTGCTCCTAGGTCGGCCTTGAGCGCCGAGCTGATCACTCGGTGCTGGACTTGACTGTCTGTCGGTCATGTGACGCTGGCCACGTCACATGACCCTCACTCCCCACTATAAATACAGGCAACCTGCTGGCTACAGGTTGCCTGTGATTTCGGTCCCTTAGGCTGTGTATTATTATTGTTATTTAGCTTACCTTTGGATTTGACCCTTGATTTGCTTCCTGACACCTCTTCTGCCTGCTCCCTGAACCTTGACGCTACCTCTCGGATTTTGTCTTTGCCTCTTCTCTTGTACTGACGTGACCTTCCAGATTTTGACCTCGGCCCGCTCTCGGATCTGTCTGTCTCCTCCCTCCTACTGACGTGACCTCCTGGACTGACCCCGGCTAGTTGACCCGCCTCGCCCTTCTGTTTTTGGTGGTACCTTGCTAGTTCCACCTCTCTGTCCGCTCTAGTGCTACCTCTCATTGGCTGTCCGCTTCCCTGCTGTCTCTATCTCTCTGCTTGCACTTACTCAGGTCAGGGACTGTCGCCCAGTTGCGCCCTGTCACGTAGGGCGGTGGTGCAAGTAGGCAGGAACAGGGGACCGGGTGGCAGCTCAGGGATGCACCTCTGCTCTATCTTTATACCCGTGACGCTACCCCGTGACAGAATCAAAGGCCTTAATTTAGCATGGACCCTCTACAGAGCCTCACCGAACATGTGCAGGGTCTTGCTCAAATAGTACAGGAACCTGGGGAGAGACTACAGGTTCAGGAGACCGTCTGAACTTCCCCCATTCTTGCTCCCGCCATCGTTCAGGTGGAACCACACATTAAATTACCCGATCGGTTTTTGGGTGACCGCCGACGTTTTTTAGCTTTCAAGGAAAGCTGTAAACTTTATTTTCGACTACGTCCTCACTCCTCTGGTCCTGATCCACAGATGGTTGGTATTATCATCTCCCTGCTTCAAGGGGACCCCCAGGAATGGGCCTTTTCTTTGCCTCCGGATTCCCCTTGTCTTAATTCTGTGGACCTCTTTTTCCAAGCGTTAGGGGTTGTTTATGATGAACCAGACCGAGCCTCTGTGGTTGAATCCAATCTTAAGGCCCTCACTCAGGAGAATTGTCCCCTGGAGGATTATTGTACGCAGTTCCGCAAGTGGTGCGTTCCCTCGGGTTGGAACGAACCAGCCCTCAAATGTCCATTTAGGGCAGGCTTGACTGAGAAGTTAAAAGACATGTTGGTTTGTTATCCCTGTCCTGACTCTTTAGAGGAGACCATGATGCTAGCCATCAGACTAGATAGACGGATCAGAGAGAGAGACAGCGAGAGCATTTGTTTTCTCCTCATACCCTTCGTCAACCTGAGGTTTCCCCCATTGAACCCAAGAAGGAGGCCCACTCGGACGAGCCCATGCAACTCGGGATGACACGAAGAGAGCTACGCCATCGTCGGGGCTCTTGTTTTTATTGGGGGGATCCCGACCACTGGATCCGTCAGTGTCCTAAAGCTCCGCCTTCTGGAAAGTCATCCAAGTCTGAAGGATCCAAGGACAAGGTACTCCCGGAGGTGGTAAGAAGTAAATTATTGTTGCCGGTTTCTATTGCCTTTGGAGTCTTAAAGGGGTAGGAAATGCCTTTGTGGATTCAGGGTCAGCTTTTAGTTTTATGTATTGCAAATTTGTTTAACAAATGGGAATTCCTATACTAGAATTGTCCACCCCGATCCAGGTTGTCGCCATCGATTCTACCCCCCTGCTAGGGGGCACGGTAAAACTCTGTACTCCGGTTACCCTGTCCGTGGGGGTCTGTCACTCAGAGAAATGCTCTTTCTTTGTTTTAGAGAATCTTCCTGTTCAGGTAGTCCTTGGTATGCCCTGGCTTCAGCAACACAATCTGGTCATTAACTGGAGTTCGGGTGAGTTAGAGAGATGGGGCCTAACTGTAGTTCTTGCTTAACCGTAGTTCAAGTTGGGGTTTCATCAGATATTATTCCTTATTTTATTTCTGATTATTCAGATGTTTTTTCCACCACTGAGACAGATACTGTCCCTCCCCATAGGTCTTATGACTTATGTACTGACGTGACCTCCCAGATTTTGACCTCGGCCCGCTCTCAGATCTGTCTCTGTCTCCTCCCTCGTACTGACGTGACCTCCTGGACTGGCCCCGGCTAGTTGACCCGCCTCGCCCTACCGTTTTTTGGTGGTACCTTGCTAGTTCCACCTCTCTGTCCGCTCTAGTGCTACTTCTCATTGGCTGTCCGCTTCCCTGCTGTCTCTATCTCTCTGCTTGCACTTACTCAGGTCAGGGACTGTCGCCCAGTTGCTCCCCGTCACCTAGGGCGGTGGTGCAAGTAGGCAGGGACAGGGGACCGGGTGGCAGCTCAGGGGGTGCACCTCCGCTCTATCTTTATACCCGTGATGCTACCCCATGACAAGCAACATCTTGTGGCCAAACAGCAGAATTTCAGTCCAGATATTTAACTTAAATTACACAAACAGTGTTCTGACAATGAGAGCTGTTTCCCCATCTAACAGACAGACTGATGAGTGGTTGGTGCAGCTGACCCTCAAGCCTGGCCTGATGGGCCTAGCTGGTTTGACGCACATCCCTTGCCTGGTACATGAGCTGCATTTGGTGGTGCAGAGGTTCCTGAAAAATTACCCGAGATGACAGAGCTGCTGCAAAAAGTGCAGGCAGTCTGTGCGTGCTTTTGGCATTCTCACCCTGCTGCTGCTCCCCAGTCTGCGCTGCAGATTAACTTCTGACTTCCTGCTTGGCAGAAGTTGCCCTGATTGTTACCAGTACTGATTACTGGGTGTCCACCCTTCTGGATCCCCACTACAAGGACAACGTGCAAGTCCGTCACTGGAGTGTGATCAGAAGATGCGTTAATACATGCTGATAAACACGGTACTAACATCATTCCCTCCTGACAACAGGGCTCAGTCAACGCTGCTGGGGCACCAGCACCAACTTATAAGGTAAGGTTAGCATGGCCGAAATGTGGAAATGATTTTTCAGAGCGCCACAACATCCAGAACCACCATCTGATACAGACCGTCTTAGAAGGAGGTAGTGTTTAAACATTGTTGTGGAATTGTACGTGTGCACACGTCTGCACATACTGACTGATGGGTCTGCCCCATTTAACTTCTGGGTCTCCAAATTGGACACGTGGCCTGAGCTTGCCCTTTACGCCTGGGGGGTGCTGGCCGGCCCTTCGGCAAGTGTATTGTCCGAACTTGTCCTTATCACGGCAGGGGTTGTGTTTCACAGGCAGGCACATCCGTATGTCCACAGCCAACCAGGCTTGGATCCCACAGGACTTTTCTGTACCTTGGGCAAAGTAGAGAAGTATACTGGCTACACCCAGCCATTGTTATACTCCAGCACAGTTTTTTCTGCTTGGCATTTCCCAATGCTTTGGGGCCTCCACAAATAAACAAAAAACAACAACATAAAAATAGTGTTGGCTACCTCCTCCGCCTCTTCTACCTACACCCCCATGTCCACCTCCTCTTTCACTCAGACCTCCACCTTCTGGTTCAAGTTTATTATTTTTTTATATTGGCAGAGCAGGTCGCACACAGATTTAACAGACAAATAAAATAAAAAACAGTGTTAGTTTCCTCCTCCGCCTCTTCCACCAACACCTCCACTGCCTCCTCAACCTTCTACTCCACTTGGACCTCCACCTCCTGGTTCAAGATTATTATTATTATTATTATTATTTTTTTTTTTATATATTCTATGTTATTTTAAATAATTTCCCTATCTACATTTGTTTGTAGGGCAATTGTCCTGCTCTTACCCTCATTTTGCTGTCTTTTGCAATGCTCTTGCCCTTTCTATGACTATTTTACAGCATCAATGTTCGGGTCCCCATTCACTTGTATGGGGTTTGGGTTTCGGGGCCAAGTTTGGGTACCCGACCCCAAACATCCACAGGTTCGCTCTTCCCTACGATGGTCTAAAAGCATAGCTATCCAGTAATTATCAGACGGCTTGATGTCTACAATATGCCCAGTGGCGTAACTACCGGGGAAGCAGCTGCTTCGGGGCCCGGCAGCGTGTGTGACAGTTTATTTACAAGTTCGTTAAATATCGATGTCTTACTGTTCAGGGCCCCTTCACAGCAGCTGACCAGGCCCCCTCGCTAATGTGATCTAATCTTACTGTCTTCTGATGTGTCTGGGATTCGAACCCACAACCTCCAAAGTCTGAGTGTATCAGAGGCAAAGCATTTACCCTCACAACCATAAAGGCTGCATTACAACTGAGTGAAAAAAAAATGAGACTTCTACTGTTATAGCTGGCTAAGTGTACATCTATACACATGACAGCTGCCCCAACACACCCAGCACTGCTATATCTCTATATGACAGCTGTCCCAGCACACTCAGCTCTGCTATATCTCTATAAATGAGCAGCTGTCATGTGTATAGATGTACACTTAGCCAGCTATAACAGTTGAAGTCTCATTTTTTTTCAATCAGCAGCAAGGCATCTCTTATGGTCTAGAGGTTAGGTGCTTTGCCTCTGATACAGAAGGTTGTGGGTTCGAATCCCAGCAGAAACCTTTTCTGAAATACAAGCACTGACTCCATATATGGACATACAGGGCGGGACACAATACAGGAAGAGGCTGCATCGCATCGCTGACATGGAGGTAAGTAGAAGTGTTTATTATATTTTTTTTTAATACTCGACTGTTACTGCCATGGGGGGAGCGGGGGGGCACTTGATACTGGCACATGGGGGGGGGAGAGGCACCTGATACTGGCACATGGGGGGGGAGAGGGGTTGGCACCTGATACTGGCACCTGGGGGGGAGGGGGGGTTGGCACCTGATACTGGCACATGGGGGGGGGAGGAGAGGGGTTGGCACCTGATACTGGCAGCTGGGGGGGGTTGGCACCTGATACTGGCACATGGGGGGGGGGAGAGGCACCTGATACTGGCACATGGGGGAGGCACCTGATACTGGCACATGGGGGAGGCACCTGATACTGGCACCTAGGGGGGAAGGGGGGTTGGCACCTGATACTGGCACCTGGGGGGGAGGGGGGGTTGGCACCTGATACTGGCACATGGGGGGGGGAGGAGAGGGGTTGGCACCTGATACTGGCAGCTGGGGGGGGTTGGCACCTGATACTGGCACATGGGGGGGGGGAGAGGCACCTGATACTGGCACATGGGGGAGGCACCTGATACTGGCACATGGGGGAGGCACCTGATACTGGCACCTGGGGGGGAAGGGGGGTTGGCACCTGATACTGGCACCTGGGGGGGAGGGGGGGTTGGCACCTGATACTGGCACATGGGAGGGGGGAGGAGAGGGGTTGGCACCTGATACTAGCACCTGGGGGGGGGGTTGGCACCTGATACTGGCACATGGGGGGGAGAGGCACCTGATACTGGCACATGGGGGAGGCACCTGATACTGGCACATGGGGGAGGCACCTGATACTGGCACCTGGGGGGGGGGAGAGAGAGGCACCTGATACTGGCACATGGGGGGGGCATTATGGTGGGCTTTATTACTCCCCCATGGCATGACCCCCTAGTAGCAGCACCAGCCTCTCCCTGCTCTGCTATCCCTCTGCCCCTTCTCCAAATCCTTATTATGAAATCTTTCTCATTAGGATAAAGCACAACATCAGCTCCGCCGAGCCCCCGGTCAAAGTGTTGAAGTGGCGTCCGAGATCCCCAAGGGTCAAGTAACTGTAGGTTTTCATGTGAAATATGTTTGTTATACACATATAGCATACACTGTGCCACAGAATATACAGTATACCGCTACACTGTGCCCCACAATATACAGTATACCGCTACACTGTGCCCCACAATATACAGTATACCGCTACACTGTGCCCCACAATATACAGTATACCGCTACACTGTGCCAAAGGAGTGGGGTTTACACAGGAGGAGGGAGGTGCGAAGCGCGCTGGGGGGGCCCTTACAAATATTTGCTGTGGGGCCCAGTCACTTCTAGTTACGCCCCTGAATATGCCTGTCACTAAGTAAGCAAGTGAGTCTACAGGTTATCATTCTGGCCAGCATGCCTGAGGAGCCAGTTCATTCCAACACCACCCCTCACTAAGACTATAGGGTGTCATGGCCAGTGGCACCATCATCATTATCTTGCTATTGCTCCTTCAACTCTTCCTCCTCTTCTTCCTCCAGTGGTAGCACCTTTTCCTCCTCACCATGGGAGTTTCTCATTGTGGGCTCCAACAGCTACAGGGCAGACAGCAAGTTGATGCTGCATGATGATCATATGTATGGAGATGCATCTTGCCAGGCAATACTTATATAAATGATTTGTTATTTATATATATCAGGATGAACAACAATTAGTCTCCATTCTATATAGTATACAATAAAATTCATTCCACATACAATCATCTGCTTCTTTTCCGCCCCCTCATACATCACAAGCACACATGACAGGAAGCTGGAAACATCTGACACGCAGGTGGAACGCACAACAACACTTCCGGTCACGTGATTTCCGGATCACATGCCCGACATTGCCCGCACGCCGGCATACTTTAAATAGACACACACACAGGAACCAGCCTGTGATCCAGCGTACTCCATTACAATCGCTCCCAGGTAAGACTCCTGCCTCCCAGATCTCCAGCCTTCAATATCGGCAGCATATTTATCTTTGCCCAATACCTTATCTGCATCTCGGTAACCCAGTTGTATTGCTTTTATAACTTCCCCCTGTAGTGCTTTTGGACCGTTATATTATCTCTGTAACCCTTTATGGTTTCCTTTGATCACCGGGCCTCTACAAACTGACCCCTGTATCCTTATATTACTTAATCATCTGTCCTCTCTTCCGCCCAACTCCCCTCATATGGAACTTGTGTGTCATCTCGTCCAATCTTTCGAACTTCCTATCGTTATTGGAAACTATGCGATCGACTCGCATGTATTGTGATTTAGCGAGGAATGAGAGGGAAAAGGAAAATCAGCGGCACTACGTAGGTTCACCTGTATGTATCTTGCATCTGTCAAGAATCCAAGGACATGCAGCCGTCTTTGAAAACCGGAGGAGCGGTGCTCAGCGTAAGAAGTAGTCTTCAAATAAGTAAGTAGAGAGAGACGCGGCACTCACCATCGGTTATGCCGGTTGCTTTTATTGCAGTTCAAATGGCATACTGCGCAGGCAGGGGAGCGGGATGGCCACAATGTGCGTCGGCGACGGCCGTTTCGAGCAGAAAACGCGCTTCTTCAGACCGGATGTGACGTGCACGGACAAACCTTTTAAAGGGAAGCTGCCGGACATCACCATGGTGATCCCGGGTCTCCCCTATGCGCAGCTGCGATACAAATCAAGGAGAGACACAAGACAATGTTAATAATATCACATGAGATATCAAGTTGCAAATATTGCAACAAATCAATATACAATTCTTAGTATAGGCGACAAGTTCCAGGTGCCAGACCAGTGTAAAGACACAGAGGGACGAATAAATGCCACTTAGAGGCAGAAAATTTTACATGAAAAAAAGGGGAGGGGGGGGGGGAGAGAGAGGAAGAGGCATGATGGGACAATCACCGGAGATACTATGAAGGTCAGGAATATAGGGAGTGGAGTTATAGAAGTAGTGGCCGTATGCGGGTTGCAAGGTGTTAGGGTCACAAAAAGACAGCCATGTCGTTCTTGTCATTAAGGCCATGGGGTCCCATGGCTCTTGTCCTGATGATCCATCTGGCCTCCTGTTGCAGCAAGAGGCGGTGGCGATCACCTCCCCGATGGATGGGTCCCACGGCCTCAATGCCAGCAAAAGAGAGGCCAGATGGATCACCATTATGAGATGAGCGAACATGTTCAATAAGGCGAGGTGAACCTCGTCCAGTACGGATTGAATAAAAATGCTCGCGTACCCGTTCAAGCAAGGGCCTGATTGTCTTTCCAATATAGACCCTGTTACAACTACATGAAATGACGTACACCACGTATGGAGTGCGACAGTTAATAAACTGTGTGACCTTGTGCATAACACCTCCTAGGGACAGACTTTTAGCTTGGGAGTTCAGATAACAAAATGAGCACGTTCCGCATTTGTGATTACCCATTGGGATTCTGCTTTGTAACCAATTGGACCCCTTGGGAGGCTGAAGAGCACTATGGACCAATCTGTCCCTTAGGGTATGGCACTTCCTAAAAGTGATGAAGGGTTTGCTGGAGACTACTGTGCCCAGAGACAATTCATTTTTCAGGAGGTCCCAGTTACTATGCACTGCCCGTTTAACTACATCCGCTGCAGGACTGAACTTAAAAACAAAGGCAAATTTTTCGCTGTTGTCCCGACCTATGTTATCGCTGAGGAGACTAGATCGAGGGGGGCGCAAAGCCGCTCGATGAAGTGCATCCAACACGTTCTTCCTTGGGTAACCCCTCTCCAGCAACCTACCCATAAGTTGGTGTGCCTGTCTAAGGAAGTCAGCGTCGGTGCTGTTGATTCTACGCAGCCGAACAAACTGTCCATAGGGCACTGCGTCTTTGACAGCAGGGGGATGGAGGCTGGTCTGGTGGAGCAGCGAATTAGTGGCAGTGGGTTTACAGAAACCTGTAGTGTGCAGCTGACCATCAACGACGGAGACATGTACGTCGAGAAAATCCAGACACCTGCCCCCGAAGTTGAGAGTGAACTTCATGTTCATATTGTTAGTATCAATCTTGTACAAACTGGGAGAACACTGTGCTTTTATCCGTGCGGGCAAGGATGGACGCAATGGCTTTTAAACCAGCATCGTGAGGGATACGGGTGTAGAGACTCTCCACGTCCAAGAACACAAGGTGGAATTCCTCCCGCCATTCAATATCATTGACGGCGCGGAGGAAGTCCCCGGTGTCCTTGAGATACGTGGGAGTGCCTACTAGGAGGGGCCTAAGTAACCAATCCGTATACCTAGAAATGGGCTCGGTCGGGGACCCTATACCGGCGATAATGGGTCTCCCCGGGGGGCGCGATAGCGACTTGTGTACTTTAGGCACAAAGTACCAGGCCGGATACTTAGGGAACTTAGGGACTAGCTTCTCTATAATACTTTTAGGCAAAAATTGCAGATCAACATATTTGGAGAGGAGTTAATGAACTCTGAGAAGAATGGATGGGACAGGGTTCTCACTAAGCTTCTGATAAACGCTTGTGTCGTCTAACTGTCTAGAAGCTTCCTCCAAGTAGTAGGCTCTAGACATCAGGACCACGTTGCCCCCCTTGTCGGCGGGCTTAATGACCACATCTTCAAGACCGCATAACCAATGTAGGGCGGTCTTCTCCTCCTGAGTTATATTAGGGGGTGCAACTGGATAAACCAGTGCACGTACGTCCCTGAGAACTTGTTTATAAAAGAGGTCAATAGGAGAGCCCGTCGGCATGGGGGGCAGAAACGTGGACCTGATGCCACCCGTAAATGATGCATGGGGCTGGGAAGCAGTGGTGTCCTCATTCTCAATGCCTGCCAGAAACTGGATACATAACAACTCCTCTGTATCAAATCTAGGGTGTAGATGAAACTCGGCACATGTCATATGGGCCTGGGCCTCACCAGGTAGAAGTGGGGGGCATGTAGGACATTTCTCAGCAAACAATTTCCTGAGGAAGAGCTTGCGTACGGCTTTATATAGGTCCACCTCAAACCCCACTATGTCGAACTGTTCCACCAGGCTGTATCCCAGTCCCCGACGGAGGAGTGAGATACAGCCTGGGGACAGCTCATGGGGCGTGAGGTTGATCACTATATTGCTAGAGTCCGATGTAAGTGGGGGTTGGTCAGGAACAGTCATTGTTTCCAGGTAACCTGGCGTCTTCTCCTCGTGGACCTGCGCGTTTGAACATTCCTTCCTCTTGCGACGGCCTCGTCCCCTCCGGATTCTCCTCCTAAAGGGGGCTCATCTGTGGTTCGTACAGTGGGTCCGGTTTCGGACTGGCTGGAGTCAGAGTCCGAGGTCCAAAAGTCGCTGCGAGTGCGGCGTGGATTTCGTCTTGGACGGCCACGGTTCTTACTCCAATCGAAGACCCTATCGGTTTCATAATCAATTTTATCACAGAGAAATTTGTCCCTTTTTCTGTCTTTAATTTCGACCTGGGTGACGGCAAATTTTTTGTTGAGCTTTTTCTCAAAGTTAGTATACTGTACAGCTGTCATTCTAGCCTTGATTTCGGCTTGCGCCTTTTCAAGGTCTTCACTGACACGTTGGTATTCCGACACGTTGGTATTCCTTCTCGTCACGTGACAAAATCAGGTTCATGATTTCTGTTGAAAAGTCAGCGTGCATGCGCTTCCATGCTTCCACAAACTCTGGATCGTCCTCATACTGGTGTATCTGCTTGTAGATCCTTAGCCCACGTGGGACACAGCGGCTCTCTTTGTAGTAAGTCAGTGACTTAATGGTCCAAAATAAACGGACCTCACGGTCGGCTAGCTGGAAGATCTTCGCTTCTAAAGAACGGTTACTCATGGATAGGACTTGGTTTCTCACATTGCACAAGGTAAAAAAGGCCTCCGCCCCCTCTCTGCCTGAACGCAGACTAGCAGCTGCTTCGTCAGTCTGGATGACAGATGGAAGTGGTGTGGATGACGAGAGTTCGTCTAGCGTGTGCTCAGCTGGGGCAGTCATGTCAATTGTAGCGAGGAATGAGAGGGAAAAGGAAAATCAGCGGCACTACGTAGGTTCACCTGTATGTATCTTGCATCTGTCAAGAATCCAAGGACATGCAGCCGTCTTTGAAAACCGGAGGGGCGGTGCTCAGCGTAAAAAGTAGTCTTCAAATAAGTAAGTAGAGAGAGACGCGGCACTCACCATCGGTTATGCTGGTTGCTTTTATTGCAGTTCAAATGGCATACTGCGCAGGCAGGGGAGCGGGATGGCCACAATGTGCGTCGGCGACGGCTGTTTCGCGCAGAAATCGCGCTTCTTCAGACCGGATGTGACGTGCAGGTGCACGGACAAACCTTTTAAAGGGAAGCTGCCGGACATCACCATGGTGATCCCGGGTCTCCCCTATGCGCAGCTGCGATACAAATCAAGGAGAGACACAAGACAATGTTAATAATATCACATGAGATATCAAGTTGCAAATATTGCAACAAATCAATATACAATTCTTAGTATAGGGGAAAAGTTCCAGGTGCCAGACCAGTGTAAAGACACAGAAGGACGAATAAATGCCACTTAGAGGCAGAAAATTTTACATGAAAAAAGGGGAGGGGGGGGGGAGAGAGAGAGGAAGAGGCAATATGGGACAATCACCGGAGATTCTATGAAGGTCAGAAATATAGGGAGTGGAGTTATAGAAGTAGTGGCCGTATGCGGGTTGCAAGGTGTTAGGGTCACAAAAAGACAGCCATGTCGTTCTTGTCATTAAGGCCATGGGGTCCCATGGCTCTTGTCCTGATGATCCATCTGGCCTCCCGTTGCAGCAAGAGGCGGTGGCGATCACCTCCCCGAGGGATGGGTCCCACGGCCTCAATGCCAGCAAAAGAGAGGCCAGATGGATCACCGTTATGAGATGAGCGAACGTGTTCAATAAGGCGAGGTGAACCTCGTCCAGTACGGATTGAATTAAAATGCTCGCGTACCCGTTCAAGCAAGGTGCATCCAACACGTTCCTCCTTGGGTATATTCCTGACCTTCATAGTATCTCCGGTGATTGTCCCATCTTGCCTCTTCCTCTCTCTCTCCCCCCCCTCCGCTTTTTTTCATGTAAAATTTTCTGCCTCTAAGTGGCATTTATTCGTCCCTCTGTGTCTTTACACTGGTCTGGCACCTGGAACTTGTCCCCTATACTAAGAATTGTATATTGATTTGTTGCAATATTTGCAACTTGATATCTCATGTGATATTATTAACATTGTCTTGTGTCTCTCCTTGATTTGTATCGCAGCTGCGCATAGGGGAGACCCGGGATCACCATGGTGATGTCCGGCAGCTTCCCTTTAAAAGGTTTGTCCGTGCACCTGCACGTCACATCCGGTCTGAAGAAGCACGATTTCTGCGCGAAACGGCCGTCGCCGACGCACATTGTGGCCACCCCGCTCCCCTGCCTGCGCAGTATGCCATTTGAACTGCAATAAAAGCAACCAGCATAACCGATGGTGAGTGCCGCGTCTCTCTCTACTTACTTTTTTGTATTGTGATTTAGGCAGGGAATTCTTGGTGGCTCTAGGGTGACAGCTACTATAATGAAGAAGGCTATTTGAATCTGTAGGTTTATGGAATAGATCTAATGTGATGAGGCCCTCTGAATCCAACTTGACCAATGTATCCAGGAAGCTGATAGCTTCCTGACTTGTGTGCATGGTGAAACCCAGTTCTGGATAAATCTGGTTAAGGTCCTGTACAAACTCATCAATTGAAGCTAAAGGGCCCCTCCATATGCTAAAAATATTGTTTATAAAACGCAACCAAATAATGGAGAATTCTTGGAACAAAGGATGTGTATATACAAAAGTCTCCTCGAATGATGCCATGAATGCGTTAGCATAGGGAGGGGCCACATTCGACCCCATTGCGGTGCCCCTTTTCTGGCCATAAAAAGTGTCACCAAACATGAAGAAATTTTTTGTTAGAATAATCCTCAAAACTTTAATCAAGACTAAACTCTTGTTGTTCTGTTTGCATTCCTGATTGTGTTTGCCCAATACTTTATCTGCATCTCGGTAACCCCGTTGTATTGCTTTTATACCTTCCCCCTGTAGTGCTTTTGGACCGTTATATTATCTCTGTAACCCTTTATGGTGTCCTTTGATCACCGGGCCTCTACAAACTGACCCCTGTATCCTTATATTACTTAATCACCTGTCCTCTCTTCCGCCCAACTCCCCTCCCCCCCCTTTTTACATTTATTCACCTCTTGCAGTTCTTTTGCTTTTTTCCCACAGATATTTAGCATAATATATTGGGAGCTATATGCATGCATGTAATTTGATAAGTGTACCTTCTGCCTCCTCTAATCATGTATATTTTTGTAACCTTTTTTTCCACAAAATTTTTTTATTTTTAATTTTATTCTATTTCCCATTTGCAATTAAGTCACCCATTATCTCTGTTACTTTAATTATAGATTTTGACCACTGAAGAAGGCCACTCTGGCCGAAACGTACGGTCATTGTACTCACCGTGCTGAAGCAATCTGGTGCATGATAAAATTGTTCATGGCTTTCCGCTGCTCATACAGACGCTCAAGCTTGTACAATGTTAGATTCCAGGGAGTTGAAATTTTGTGGATTAAGCAGTGTAGCTACAGATCATTCTAACGCTGCAAGTCCATTAGAGCGTTCCTCACCACGTGAGAATGGCTGAAAAGTGGGACCCAGTCTCATGGATGTTGCCAGAACCCTGTGCAAGCCAGTGCATTTTTTTTTTTAAGTCCATGCAGGTTCAGGATAGCCAGGATGTTACGGTCATTGTCGGTGACCACCTTGCTCAGTTGGATTCGATGGGGTGACAGCCAGTGGGATGTTTGTTGCTTGTACTTTTGCAACTGCATGCCTGGGTGGCTACTTTTGGCCAGATCGATTATCTCCAACACTGCATGGCAACATGTAGAGTGACACATGTTATAGGAAGGAAGGGAGTAGGAGCGATGCTGTGCCCTGCTGATGTTGGGGACGGGACCATGTGCACAGATGAGTAGGTGGAGGAGGTAGATAAGTGCCTGTTGTAGGAGCCAGGTGGATGAAGTGCTGGAGAGGGGTTAAATGGACCTGGCCATGTTGTTGGGGTGCTGCCTCTCCACTGCCATAAAAAACATTGACCCAGTGGGCCGTGAAAGAAATGTACTGTCCCTGCGCATAACAGCCAGGGCCGCACCGCTAATTAGGCTAGGTGGAGTGATCGCCTCAGGCGGCGCTGGTGACAAGTTAGGGGCGGCGGCAGGGCACAGGGAGATGAGCGCTTCCATTGTGGAAGCGTTCATCTCCATAGTCATCTGTATCGCCATCCTCAGGACAGCAATACAGATGGATGCTGCGGGGCAGAGGAGAGATGTCTCCCTTCCCCGTTCCTCTGATAGGCTGCAGGCACTAGGTCTGCAGCCAGGGCTGGTGCAAGGATTTTTGCCACTCTAGGCAAAAGCTAATTTTGCCGCCCCCTTGACTCAGCCCATTGACCACGCCCTTTGACCTGCCCCTTTCTTGTCGGCCACCTATTTAATGATTGTTGCATGCAACATTTTACTTGATATTTTGGATATTCTACAGCAGTCCCGTTACAATCCCCCCTCCTCCCATTCAGCCTTTAAACCAAATAATAAAAATAGTAAAATAGAACATTTAATTAAAACATTTTAATTGAAAACATTTTCTCATATGCAAAACATAAAATAGCAGCATTGCACATATACAGCAGCACGTACCTCTCACATCCAGGGCCTCCAGGTGACGTCTCCTCCGATGTAGATCTTCTCTGTCATCATCTTCTCCATTCGGTCCATACACTTCTCTCAGCCGCCTCGTCTCTGCAGAGTGTGACACAGAGACATCTTAGTGTCCTCACTTTTCTATCATCCCCCAACCTGGAGTCCCCACAGTGTTATCCTGCTGCTTGCTGTGCCCTGGCCTCAATACCAAAAATACTATCCTGAAGAAATAATAGTGCCCCCGTAGTAATAGTGCTCCTCATAGTCCCACCAATAGTAATTCCCTTCTAGAATGCCCTCATTAGTAATACTTCCCCATACACTGCTCCACATTAAGTAATATGCCCCCTAACTGCCTCACATTAAGTAATTTTCCCCCCACGCTGTACCACATTATGTAATTTGCCCCCCCACACTGCCTCACATTATGTAATTTGCCCCCACACTGCCCCACATTAAGTAATTTGCACCCCCACACTGCCCCACATTATGTAATTTGAACCCCAGACTGCCTCACATTAAGCAATTTGCCCCCACACTGCCCCACATTATGTAATTTGCCCCCACACTGCCCTCCATTATGTAATTTGCTCCCACACTAAGGAATTTTGCCCTCACACAAGTAAATTTTGCCCCCAGACTGCCCTCCATTATGTAGTCGTCGTCCCCCCCCCCCCCCCGTACTTGTGTCACTGATCCTGTATAGTCTGTACTTGCCGGCTGAGCAAGCATGAGTTCAGTTAAGTTCAGTGTCTTTTGCACGCAATCCCGTCCTGCAGCGCATGATACCATGAGACCCACCTCGGGAGGTCACGGGTCTTTTGGGATTGCGCGCCGAAGTGACTGAACTCATGCCCGCGCAGCCTACAAGTACAGGATCAGATCAGCGACACAAGTACAAGGGGTTGGGTGCTAGTGGTGTTGGGTCCGGCGGGTGACACCCCATCAGACTGGTGTCACCCGGTGTGGCCCACATCCACCGCACCCACCTCACAACGCCACTGGCGGCCAGACTCCAGAGCGCCGGTGCCCCCAGAAAGAGTGTCGCTCTACGCGGTGGCCTACTCTGCTTATAGGTGGCGCTGGCCCTGTCTGCAGCCTATCAGATGCCGGAGCAGGCAGCACGATGCTGTAATTGTGCCACCTGAGCCATACAGCACGGGACACAGACCAGAAGAGGCCTGCATCGCATCGCTGCCAGCCTGATGGGGGTAAGTAAAAGTGTTAATTTTATTTATATGGTGCAATACAGGAGAGGAGCGCTGTGGGGGCATGTCTTACTGGCACATGATTGGGGGGCACTTCTTTCTGGCACATGATTATTGGAGGCACTATGGGTGCATCTATGGGGCACTTATTACTGGCACATTATTGGGGGCATCTACTGAGGCTACAAAGAAGGTCTTTTATATGGGGGAATCTATGGGGGAAGGGGAGAGAGGAACACTATGGGGGGCATCTACTAAGGCCACAAAGAAGGGGTATTTTAGAGGGGGGTTCTGTATAGGGGCATTTTATACTGGGACACATTATGGTGGGTACTATGGGAAGGGGGGAGAGTATTATGGGGTCATCAATAGGGGGCACTAAGAAGGGGTATTTTATACTTGCAAATTATGGGGGACACTGGAGCACTATATAGGGGCATTTTATACTGGTACATTATAGGGGGCACTAGGATGAAGGGGGAGAGGAGCACTATGGGGGCATTTACTGGGTGCACTATCTAGGGGTATTTTATACTGGCACATTATGGGGGCACTATGGGGACATTAGTTCAACAGGGGGCATTAAACAGGGGTATTTTTTGCACTGGCAAACATTATAAGGGGGCATTTTTTTGTACTGTCACAGTATAAGGAAAATGATTACTACTGGGGGCATTATGGTGGGCTTTATTACTACTGGGGGGTCTATGGTGAACATGATAGGCACTATGGGAGCATTATTACTTCTAGGGCACAGTGGGGACATGTTGGGGCACTGTAGGAGAACTATTACTGCCATGTGTGCTCTAGCAGAGAATTATTACTATAGGTGGGACTTTTGGAAGAACTATTACTGTGTGGGCAACTTGGCACAGTATCAGCTTATCACAGTTATTTTTGGGGGACATAATGTTTACACTGTTGGTATCATGGACACTATTTGCTCAGCGCAGTTATTTTAGGACACCGCGTGCCAATAATTATTAAAGGGCACTATCTGCATGGTACTAGTATTATCAGGGGGTTTATCTGTTTCTGCAGTATAATATTTGTGAGCACAGCGGCACAGTATTGGGGTGGTAGGATGATTTGTCCAGAAGATGGGAGGATGATGGAAAAGTAGTAAACTAAGAATTTGTTTGTCAGACTGCAGAGACGAGAATGGCTGAAAAATGGTGGTCTGTTCTGAAGGTCTGAAAGGAGAAGACGAGGAAAGAACATCTACATCAAAGGTGACATCACTGGATGTAAGAGGTATGTGCCGCTATATTACTCTGTATGTTCTGCAGTGATATACGTAATGTTAGGAGGGAAGGGGTTATGTTGAGAACTTGGTATGGGGGGTATATTTTCGCCTCAGGCAGCAGAAAGGCTAGGTGCACACCTGATAACAGCTGTTCCAGGTGTCCACCATAGAGTACAGCTTGCTGCACATCGAGAATTACAAGGAGTGGCCTGCGTTCTCCACTATCCGAGAGTACAAGGCACTAATATAGTGACATTGCATGGTTATTAGTAGTGTTGAGCGCGAATATTCGAATAGCGAATATTAATCGGGAATATCGCAACTTTGCAAATTTACGAATATTACAAATCTAGTGCTATATATTTGCTATATCGAATATTCATCATTTTTTAACAAATGAAAACATGATTCCTCCCTGCTTCTTTCTTGTGGGTCAATGAGTCATTGGCTCACAAGCAACTTAAGCAGGAAGGAATCATGTTTTAATATGGAATATAAAACGTTATTTAGAATATTTGTCTTTTTTTTTTTCAAATCTGTACGGTCGTTCGCCTACTCCTCCCCGGCAAGCGTCCCCGTCACCATGGGAACGCCTGTGGTAATAAAATACCATCGGATCTGAGTTTTCCCTAAGATCGTGAAAACTCAGATCCGATGGTATATTCTATCCCACAAGCGTTCCCATGGTGACGGGGACGCTTGTCGGGGAGGAGTATGAGAACGACCGTACAGATTGGAAAAAAAAATTGTGTTTTTTTTTTCCAATCTGTCAATATAGAGTCCCTAAATATCAGAAATAAGGGTCTGCCTATGAGATTCATGAACTCTCTTAGGATACGGGGGTGTATGCCATCTGGTTCTGGAAATTTGTCTATTTTAATATTTTTAAGACGCTGCTGCATTTCTTACTTTGGTCAGACAGAACACTTTTAATTGGAAATTTACTTTTTCACTCTGCATTTCATCTGACAGTTTATTTTCCTCAGTAAATACAGTGGAGAATTTTTTTTTAATAGCTTTGCTTTCTCCTCATCGCTCTCTGCAACTCTCCCCTCATGATTCTGTATAGGGTTTCAGATTTATACTTATATGCTGGATTGAATAAATGCAATAACCCCCAAACAATTGGAACTGTGTGGAGATAGAATTAAACAGATTTAACCTTAATATTACATTTTCAATCACTGAGGTTTTGTATGTTACCCTGCATATTTTATACTGTTTCTAAAACTTAAATTAACTGTATGAGAAGCCCAGACATGAAGTTCGGATTAGTATTTCAGGTGTTTTCACTGAGACTTGAAATGTTATATCAATGATAAAACACGTGTTGTACAGTTTTGCGCTTATTCCAACCCCTCCCCCCCCAAAAAAAATAAAAAATTATTTTAAAATTGGAAGAAAATGAAAGCAATGTCCTTGCAGATAGCTTCTTTTGAGGTCTGTAGCTGCAGTTGTGCTAGGAGGCAAAGCCAGCCTGGCTGACAGCTTTCTTTGACTACTCCTATTCTAAACACACAATTCTTCCTCTTTGTAATTCTAGATTTTCCCTTCACTGTTCCTGGCAGTAGAATACAAGCTAGAACTGGATTTTTTAGTGTCCCTGTCTCACTAAGATCTTTTTTCTGGCAGACACTGTAAGACCCATCCAGCCTCATTCACAGCCCAACACAGCATAATGTTATGCATGTTCTCCTAGGGCACCACCCTGCCTGCTGCAGCACTGATTGCCTCCTCTAGGGGGTCTATTGGCCTGAGATCCAATCAGAGAAAGCCCTCCCCACTTCCTCTCAGGGCCTTGTGAACAACCTTCTTCTTCCTCCCTAGTGCTTTGTTCCCATGCATTAGAATTGCACTTCACGCTGTTTTAGTAGATTCATCCAAAACTAACCTGAAAAGCTCATGAATAGAGTTGAGCGAACACCTGGATGTTCGGGTTCGAGAAGTTCGGCCGAACTTCCCGGAAATGTTCGGGTTCGGGATCCGAACCCGAACCGAACTTCGTCCCGAACCCGAACCCCATTGAAGTCAATGGGCACCCGAACTTTTCGGCACTAAAAAGGCTGTAAAACAGCCCAGGAAAGAGCTAGAGGGCTGCAAAAGGCAGCAACATGTTGGTGAATCCCCTGCAAACAAATGTGGATAGGGAAATGAATTAAAATAAAAATAAAAAAATAAAAAATTACCCAATATCAATTGGACAGAGGTCCCATAGCAGAGAATCTGGCTTCACGTCAGCAGAGAATCAGTCTCTTCATGCCATAGCAAAGAATCTGGCTTCATGTCAGCAGAGAATCAGTCTCTTCATGCCATAGCAGAGAATCTGGCTTCATGTCACCCACCACTGGAAGAGGCCACTGTCACATATTTAGGCCCCGGCACCCAGACAGAGGAGAGCGGTCCCGTAACAGAGAATCTGGCCTTATGTCAGCGCAGAATCTGTCTTCATGTCATAGCAGAGAATCAGGCTTCACGTCACACACCACTGGAACAGGCCACTGTCACACATTTAGGCCCAGGCACCCAGGCAGAGGAGAGAGGTCCCGTAACAGAGAATCTGGCCTTATGTCAGCGCAGAATCTGTCTTCATGTCATAGCAGAGAATCAGGCTTCACGTCACCCACCACTAGAACAGGCCACTGTCACACATTTAGGCCCAGGCACCCAGGCAGAGGAGAGAGGTCCTGTAACAGAGAATCTGGCCTTATGTCAGCGCAGAATCTGTCTTCATGTCATAGCAGAGAATCAGGCTTCACGTCACCCACCACTGGAACAGGCCACTGTCACATATTTAGGCCCAGGCACCCAGGCAGAGGAGAGAGGTCCCGTAACAGAGAATCTGGCCTTATGTCAGCCCAGAATCTGTCTTCATGTCATAGCAGAGAATCAGGCTTCACGTCACCCACCACTGGAACAGGCCACTGTCACACATTTAGGCCCAGGCACCCAGGTAGAGGAGAGAGTTCCCGTAACAGAGAATCTGGCCTTATGTCAGCGCAGAATCTGTCTTCATGTCATAGCAGAGAATCAGGCTTCACGTCACCCACCACTGGAACAGGCCACTGTCACATATTTAGGCCCAGGCACCCAGGCAGAGGAGAGAGGTCCCGTAACAGAGAATCTGGCCTTATGTCAGCCCAGAATCTGTCTTCATGTCATAGCAGAGAATCAGGCTTCACGTCACCCACCACTGGAACAGGCCACTGTCACACATTTAGGCCCAGGCACCCAGGTAGAGGAGAGAGTTCCCGTAACAGAGAATCTGGCCTTATGTCAGCGCAGAATCTGTCTTCATGTCATAGCAGAGAATCAGGCTTCACGTCACCCACCACTAGAACAGGCCACTGTCACACATTTAGGCCCAGGCACCCAGACAGAGGAGAGCGGTCCCGTAACAGAGAATCTGGCCTTATGTCAGCGCAGAATCTGTCTTCATGTCATAGCAGAGAATCAGGCTTCACATCACCCACCACTGGAACAGGCCACTGTCACACATTTAGGCCCAGGCACCCAGGCAGAGGAGAGAGTTCCCGTAACAGAGAATCTGGCCTTATGTCAGCGCAGAATCTGTCTTCATGTCATAGCAGAGAATCAGGCTTCACGTCACCCACCACTGGAACAGGCCACTGTCACACATTTAGGCCCAGGCACCCAGGCAGAGGAGAGAGGTCCTGTAACAGAGAATCTGGCCTTATGTCAGCGCAGAATCTGTCTTCATGTCATAGCAGAGAATCAGGCTTCACGTCACCCACCACTGGAACAGGCCACTGTCACATATTTAGGCCCAGGCACCCAGGCAGAGGAGAGAGGTCCCGTAACAGAGAATCTGGCCTTATGTCAGCCCAGAATCTGTCTTCATGTCATAGCAGAGAATCAGGCTTCACGTCACCCACCACTGGAACAGGCCACTGTCACACATTTAGGCCCAGGCACCCAGGCAGAGGAGAGAGTTCCCGTAACAGAGAATCTGGCCTTATGTCAGCGCAGAATCTGTCTTCATGTCATAGCAGAGAATCAGGCTTCACGTCACCCACCACTAGAACAGGCCACTGTCACACATTTAGGCCCAGGCACCCAGACAGAGGAGAGCGGTCCCGTAACAGAGAATCTGGCCTTATGTCAGCGCAGAATCTGTCTTCATGTCATAGCAGAGAATCAGGCTTCACGTCACCCACCACTGGAACAGGCCACTGTCACACATTTAGGCCCAGGCACCCAGGCAGAGGAGAGAGGTCCCGTAACAGAGAATCTGGCCTTATGTCAGCGCAGAATCTGTCTTCATGTCATAGCAGAGAATCAGGCTTCACGTCACCCACCACTGGAACAGGCCACTGTCACACATTTAGGCCCAGGCACCCAGGCAGAGGAGAGAGGTCCTGTAACAGAGAATCTGGCCTTATGTCAGCGCAGAATCTGTCTTCATGTCATAGCAGAGAATCAGGCTTCACGTCACCCACCACTGGAACAGGCCACTGTCACACATTTAGGCCCAGGCACCCAGGCAGAGGAGAGAGTTCCCGTAACAGAGAATCTGGCCTTATGTCAGCGCAGAATCTGTCTTCATGTCATAGCAGAGAATCAGGCTTCACGTCACCCACCACTGGAACAGGCCACTGTCACACATTTAGGCCCAGGCACCCAGGCAGAGGAGAGAGTTCCCGTAACAGAGAATCTGGCCTTATGTCAGCGCAGAATCTGTCTTCATGTCATAGCAGAGAATCAGGCTTCACGTCACCCACCACTAGAACAGGCCACTGTCACACATTTAGGCCGAGGCACCCAAGCAGAGGAGAGAGGTCCCGTAACAGAGAATCTGGCCTTATGTCAGCGCAGAATCTGTCTTCATGTCATAACAGAGAATCAGGCTTCACGTCACCCACCACTGGAACAGGCCACTGTCACACATTTAGGCCCAGGCACCCAGGCAGAGGAGAGAGGTCCCGTAACAGAGAATCTGGCCTGATGTCAGCACAGAATCTGTCTTTATGTCATAGCAGAGAATCAGGCTTCACGTCACCCACCACTGGAACAGGCCACTGTCACACATTTAGGCCCAGGCACCCAGGCAGAGGAGAGAGGTCCCGTAACAGAGAATCTGGCCTGATGTCAGCACAGAATCTTTCTTCATGTCATAGCAGAGAATCAGGCTTCACGTCACCCACCACTGGAACAGGCCACTGTCACATATTTAGGCCCAGGCACCCAGGCAGAGGAGAGAGGTCGCGTAACAGAGAATCTGGCTTCATGTCAGCACAGAATAAGTCTTCATGTCATAGCAGAGAATCAGGCTTCACGTCACCCACCACTGGAACAGGCCACTGTCACACATTTAGGCCCCGGCACCCAGACAGAGGAGAGGTTCATTCAACTTTGGGTTGCCCAGCAATATAATGGTAAAATGAAATTAAAAATAGTATTGAATGAGGAAGTGCCCTGGAGTAGAATAATATATTGTTAAGGGGAGGTAGTTAATATCTAATCTGCACAAGGGATGGACAGGTCCTGTGGGATCCATGCCTGGTTCATTTTTATGAACGTCAGCTTGTCCACATTGGCTGTAGACAGGCGGCTGCGTTTGTCTGTAATGACGCCCCCTGCCGTGCTGAATACACGTTCAGACAAAACGCTGGCCGCCGGGCAGGCCAGCACCTCCAAGGCATAAAAGGCTAGCTCTGGCCACGTGGACAATTTGGAGACCCAGAAGTTGAATGGGGCCGAACCATCAGTCAGAACGTGGAGGGGTGTGCACAGGTACTGTTCCACTATGTTAGTGAAATGTTGCCTCCTGCTAACACGTTCCGTATGAGGTGGTGGTGCAGTTAGCTGTGGCGTGTTGTCAAAACTTTTCCACATCTCTGCCATGCTAACCCTGCCCTCAGAGGAGCTGGGCGTGACACAGCTGCGTTGGCGACCTCTTGCTCCTCCTCTGCCTTCGCCTTGGGCTTTCACTGGTTCCCCTGTGACATTTGGGAATGCTCTCAGTAGCGCGTCTACCAACGTGCGCTTGTACTCGCGCATCTTACTATCACGCTCCAGTGTAGGAAGTAAGGTGGGCACATTGTCTTTGTACCGGGGATCCAGCAGGGTGGCAACCCAGTAGTCCGCACACGTTAAAATGTGGGCAACTCTGCTGTCGTTGCGCAGGCACTGCAGCATGTAGTCGCTCATGTGTGCCAGGCTGCCCAGAGGTAAGGACAAGCTGTCCTCTGTGGGAGGCGTATCGTCATCGTCCTGTGTTTCCCCCCAGCCACGCACCAGTGATGGGCCCGAGCTGCTTTGGGTGCCACCCCGCTGTGAACATGCTTCATCCTCATCCTCCTCCACCTCCTCCTCATCCTCGTCCTCCTCATCCTCCAGTAGTGGGCCCTGTCTGGCCACATTTGTACCTGGCCTCTGGTGTTGCAAAAAACCTCCCTCTGAGTCACTTCGAAGAGACTGGTCTGAAAGTGCTAAAAATGACCCCTCTTCCTCCTCTTCCTCCTGGGCCACCTCCTCTTCCATCATCGCCCTAAGTGTTTTCTCAAGGAGACATAGAAGTGGTATTGTAACGCTGATAACGGCGTCATCGCCACTGGCCATGTTGGTGGAGTACTCGAAACAACGCAACAGGGCACACAGGTCTCGCATGGAGGCCCAGTCATTGGTGGTGAAGTGTGTCTGATTCACAGTGCGACTGACCCGTGCTTGCTGCAGCTGAAACTCCACTATGGCCTGCTGCTGCTCGCACAGTCTGTCCAGCATATGCAAGGTGGAGTTCCACCTGGTGGGTACGTCGCATATGAGGCGGTGAGCGGGAAGGCCGAAGTTACGCTGTAGCGCAGACAGGCGAGCAGCGGCAGGGTGTGAACGCCGGAAGCGCGAACAGACGGCCCGCACTTTATGCAGCAGCTCTGACATGTCGGGGTAGTTGCGAATGAACTTCTGCACCACCAAATTCAGCACATGCGCCAGGCAAGGGATGTGCGTCAAACCGGCTAGTCCCAGAGCTGCAACGAGATTTCGCCCCTTATCGCACACCACCAGGCCGGGCTTGAGGCTCACCGGCAGCAACCACTCGTCGGTCTGTTGTTCTGTACCCCGCCACAACTCCTGTGCGGTGTGGGGCCTGTCCCCCAAACATATGAGTTTCAGAATGGCCTGCTGAGGTTTACCCCGGGCTGTGCTGAAGTTGGTGGTGAAAGTGTGTGGCTGACTGGATGAGCAGGTGAGCAGGTGGAAGAAGAGGAGGAGGAAGCTGAGTAGGAGGAGGAGGAGACAGGAGGCAAAGAATGTTGCCCTGCGATCCTTGGCGGCGGAAGGACGTGCGCCAAACAGCTCTCCGCCTGGGGCACAGCCGCCACTACATTTACCCAGTGTGCAGTTAGGGAGATATAGCGTCCCTGGCCATGCTTACTGGTCCACGTATCTGTGGTTAGGTGGACCTTGCCACAGATGGCGTTGCGCAGTGCACACTTGATTTTATCGGACACTTGTTTGTGCAGGGAATGCACGGCTCTATTGGAGAAGTAGTGGCGGCTGGGAACAACATACGGTGGGACAGCAAGAGATATGAGCAGTTTGAAGCTGTGTGTGTCCACCAGCCTAAATGACAGCATTTTATAGGCCAGTAGTTTAGAAATGCTGGCATTCAGGGCCAGGGATCGAGGGTGGCTAGGTGGGAATTTACGCTTTCTCTCAAATGTTTGTGAGATGGAGAGCTGAACGCTGCCGTGTGACATGGTTGAGATGCTTGGTGACGCAGGTGGTGGTGTTGGTGGTACATCCCATGTTTGCTGGGCGGCAGGTGCCAACGTTCCTCCAGAGGCAGAGGAAGAGGCCGAGGCGGCGGCAGCAGCAGCAGAAGAGGCCGAGGCGGCGGCAGCAGCAGAAGAGGCAGCAGGGGGAGCCTGAGTGACTTCCTTGTTTTTAAGGTGTTTACTCCACTGCAGTTCATGCTTTGCATGCAGGTGCCTGGTCATGCAGGTTGTGCTAAGGTTCAGAACGTTAATGCCTCGCTTCAGGCTCTGATGGCACAGCGTGCAAACCACTCGGGTCTTGTCGTCAGCACATTGTTTGAAGAAGTGCCATGCCAGGGAACTCCTTGAAGCTGCCTTTGGGGTGCTCGGTCCCAGATGGCGGCGGTCAGTAGCAGGCGGAGTCTCTTGGCGGCGGGTGTTCTGATTTTGCCCACTGCTCCCTCTTTTGCTACGCTGTTGGCTCGGTCTCACCACTGCCTCTTCCTCCGAACTGTGAAAGTCAGTGGCACGACCTTCATTCCATGTGGGGTCTAGGACCTCATCGTCCCCTGCATCGTCTTCCACCCAGTCTTGATCCCTGACCTCCTGTTCAGTCTGCACACTGCAGAAAGACGCAGCAGTTGGCACCTGTGTTTCGTCATCAACAGAGACGTGCTGAGGTGGTATTCCCATGTCCTCATCATCAGGAAAAATAAGTGGTTGTGCGTTAGTGCATTCTATCTCTTCCACCCCTGGGGAAGGGCTAGGTGGATGCCCTTGGGAAACCCTGGCAGCAGAGTCTTCAAACAGCATAAGAGACTGCTGCATAACTTGAGGCTCAGACAGTTTCCCTGATATGCATGGGGGTGATGTGACAGACCGATGGGCTTGGTTTGCATGCGCCATCTGTGCGCTTTCTGCAGAAGACTGGGTGGGAGATAATGTGAACGTGGTGGATCCACTGTCGGCCACCCAATTGACTAATGCCTGTACCTGCTCAGGCCTTACCATCCTTAGAACGGCATTGGGCCCCACCAAATATCGCAGTAAATTCTGCTGGCTACTGGGACCTGAGGTAGTTGGTTCACTAGGACGTGTGGCTGTGGCAGAACGGCCATGTCCTCTCCCAGCACCAGAGGGTCCACTAACACCACCACGACCATGTCCACGTCCGCGTCCCTTATTAGATGTTTTCCTCATTGTTCCCGTTCACCACAATTTTGAGAATGGCAAATTTGGGAATAGTTTTTCAACCCAGAAAAAAAAGTGTGCTTTTACGGTCACTACAAATAACTTGACCAGCTAAAACAGTTCAGATTTGGTTGAATAGAAATGTGAAGCCTGTTTTTTTGCGCTGTGTGACAGGTAGAGGTTTAATCACAGAATCAGACTTCTATCTGCACGGTAGCGTGTGTCTTAGGTTTTTCTGAATGACACTATCAGCACCTTCAATGTAAGATATCCTTTTTGGGATAGATTTCAAGTAGGCCTCAAATACCAGAAACTAGTTATTTTGAGAATGGCAAATTTGGGAATAGTTTTTCAACACAGAAAAAAAAATGTGCTTTTACGGTCACTACAAATAACTTGACCAGCTAAAACAGTACAGATTTGGTTGAATAGAGATGTGAGGCCTGTTTTTTTTTGCGCTGTGTGACAGGTATAGGTTTAATCACAGAATCAGACTTCTATCAGCACGGTAGCGTGTGTCTTAGGTTTTTCTGAATGACACTATTCAGCACCTTCAATGTAAGATATCCTTTTTGGGATAGATTTCAAGTAGGCCTCAAATACCAGAAACTAGTTATTTTGAGAATGGCAAATTTGGGAATAGTTTTTCAACCCAGAAAAAAAAAAGTGCTTTTACGGTCACTACAAATAACTTGACCAGCTAAAACAGTACAGATTTGGTTGAATAGAGATGTGAGGCCTGTTTTTTTTTGCGCTGTGTGACAGGTATAGGTTTAATCACAGAATCAGACTTCTATCTGCACGGTAGCGTGTGTCTTAGGTTTTTCTGAATGACACTATCAGCACCTTCAATGTAAGATATCCTTTTTGGGATAGATTTCAAGTAGGCCTCATATACCAGAAACTAGTTATTTTGAGAATGGCAAATTTGGGAATAGTTTTTCAACCCAGAACAAAAAGTGTGCTTTTACGGTCACTACAAATAACTTGACCAGCTAAAACAGTACAGATTTGGTTGAATAGAAATGTCAGGTCTATTTTTTAGGTGCTGGGTGACAGGCTCAACTTGCCCCTGATGTAGTATATGGCCAAAAAATAACCACACTGTTGATGGTTAAATGCACTTGGGTGACACAGGCTCAGCCTGCAAAAGATGTAGTATATGGCCAAAAAATAATCAGACTGTTGATGGTTAAATGCACTTCGGTGAAACAGGCTCAGCCTGCAGCTGATGTAGTATATGGCTAAAAAATAACCAGACTGTTGATGGTTAAATGCACTTCGGTGACACATGCTCAGCCTGCAGCTGATGTAGGATATAGCACAAAATAACCACACTATTGATGGTTAAATACACTTGGTGATAGCTTGTGCTGGCGCACCACAAGTCACAAAATGGCCGCCGATCACCCCAGAAAAAAGTGATCTAAAAACGCTCTGGGCAGTCTCAAAAAAGTGAGCAAGTCAATATTAGCACTTCAATGATCCACAGCTGCAGATCGATCACAGAATGAAGTCTTTTGGAGGAGTTAATCTGCCTAATCTCGCCCTAACGTCGCAGCTGCAACCTCTCCCTATGCTTCAATCAGCAGAGTGAAGTGCAGCGCAACGTGACCCAAGCTTATATAGAGGCTGGGTCACATGCTGCACTGGCCAATCACAGCCATGCCAATAGTAGGCAAGGCTGTGATGGCCTCTTGGGGCAAGTAGTATGACGCTTGTTGATTGGCTGCTTTGCAGCCTTTCAAAAAGCGCCAAGAAAGCGCCGAACACCGAACCCGGACTTTTACGAAAATGTTCGGGTTCGGGTCCGTGTCACGGACACCCCAAAATTCGGTACGAACCCGAACTATACAGTTCGGGTTCGCTCATCCCTACTCATGAACCCATCACAACCTCCCTGGCTATGATGCTCTGTGCTGTGATTGGACAGTGCTACAGCCAGGGGAGAAGAAGACACCCAGAGAGAAAGACTGCGTCTCCTCCCCAGTGCTTCGATGCTCAGTATTAGCATACTGAGCGCAAAATTTGCAGGAGCGCTATTTAAAAAAAAACTGGTAGGGTGGCAGCACAGCAGAGGGTACCCCGTAGGTACAGATATTTGTCTTGCTTACTACAAACCAATTAAAGGTCCTCTTTAAACTATGCAATTATATTTTGGCTCTGTTGGTAATTATCATATTTAGCTACAATGTAGAACATGACCATTCAGAAAAAAATATTTCTGTAGGGTTGCCAAAACCTCTCACATCTGCTGCTGAAAGCCTGCAAGCACTTGGAATACAAATTGTCTACTTTCAAACACAAGCTTCTTGTGCATGTCTGTTTTGTTCTTGCTATAGGTACAGTTACTTTATAACAAGCTCCCGGATGATTTCAAGAAAGAACATTTTGCACTAAAGCAGTATTTTCAGACAGGATAAAAAGTTTAAAGGGATTCTGTCACCAGGTTTCACCCCTGTCAGCTAAACATATGCTGATGTTCAGGGCCTCATCACGATTCCTAATGTGGGCTTCTAAATGTGATCCGTAGCCTTATTTTGCTAAAAAACTGGTTTTACTAACCTGTCACTCAAAGAAATAAGGTGCCCAAGGGGATGTCAGGGGATGTCAAGGGATGCAAGGTGCGCACAGGGCTCTGCCTGATGCGCCCGTGCGGACTTCTCGATTTGGCTTCTTGAAGTGAAGTGCGCATGCGCCGGCACTTCGCTCAACCCAGGTATGACCTGCACTCTGGCGCCAGCCTCTCAGAGCCCTGTGCGCACGCACAATATCTTACAGCAGGAGGAGGGGGAGGGAGGGAGAGCGAGAGGCGGCACAGAGGATTAGGAGGCGGTGCAGAAGTCTGGAAAGGTGGCGCTGGGCACGAACGGCGGTGGGTGCAGCGGGCACCTTGCATCCTTTGACATCCCCTGACATCCCCTTGGGCACCTTATTTCTTTGAGTGACAGGTTAGTAAAACCAGTTTTTTAGCAAAATAAGGCTACGGATCACATTTAGAAGCCCACATTGGGAATCCTGATGAGGCCCTGAACATCAGCATATGTTTAGCTGACAGGGGTGAAACCTGGTGACAGAATCCCTTTAAGGCAAGCTCCATTTGTGTGGTATAATCTTATAGGTTGTAAATAAAATTAATAAGACAACATTTTTGCGATGATCACCTTTCATTTCCATTTAAGTTTTTTTTTTAAAGAGTTTAGATGGACTTCTTAAATAGTTAATATTTTTTTCTTCTTGTGTCTCTGCTGACTGAGCACAACACGATTTATCAGCAAAATGAACTAGTTCATTGGAAATCTCCTTGAAATGCAATGTATACTTTCCAGTACATTAACTTTGTAACTTCCACATATGGATTTGTTTCAAATGTGTTTCTGGAAGATCCACTGACTGAGAAAAAGGACACATTTAAACTCTCTCAGATATGACCTATTAAACTACCTATCAAAATGAATTAGTTTTAAAATGTCTTAAGAAATTCAGTCGCATAGTGGGATAAATCACTTTTGTGGGCATCCAGATTTTTTCACAACAGAAAGATTGTTTTGGACTGTGCAATTTTACATTTTGATTAGATTTTGCATAGACGTTATGGAACAGATTTGATACCTCTTGGGGTAAATAGGCACACAACAGCAGTTCAGTTCAAATGTCAGTTTTCATTTTTATTTAAAGCAGCCTCAATCAGTTTTATTTTTTTTGTAGCAAATAGAAAAATGTAATAAACCTAAAGCCTAGGTAGATTCAGCCTATAATAATCCTAACATTGAAAACTGTCTAATAAAATAATTATACCGTTTAACACCAATGTATGTTCTTAAGAGTTTTCCACCATTATTTATTTTTATTTTTTACAGTGAACCTTGTCTCTAGAATATTTTCCTCTGAGGCTATATATAAATCTGAGTTCATATATTTTTTTTTTATATAGGTCTTAGGAAGGTGGCAGACCGCCACCAAAATTATTATTATTATTATTATAATTTTTTTATGTGGTAGCTGCTCTCCAGTTTGCATTTTTATTTTATCCTTTGTTTATACTGGACTGTCAGCAAAAGGGAGAGAGCGCCAGCTACTATGACTGTGCTGGGGTTATCAGCTATGCAAGAGCCAATCTGTGTATACATTCCCACAATCCAATCTAGTAACTGTCCAAACTTCTTCATGAAATATAAAAAAGCCATGGCTGTCAAAATATAAAAATGATATTTTTTTTAGATTTTTCAAAGGTTTTTACTGTTTTTAAAGTAGTAAAACATATATAATACAAACATTAAAAAAGTGGCATCACTGTGCTGACTAGTTAGGTTGTCATGCCTTGTTTAGCAAAGAGTGAATGCCATGAAAACAAAACCCAATTTGACAAAGCATGCTGCTGGTGCAGAACTCCAAAGAATCAGGCAAAACCATAATCAAGGACAGGCCAATGTTAGTGCAGGCATAAATTGTGTGATCTAATAAATAGTCTGAGCTTAGGGTAGCCAATAGAGATGAGCGAATCGAAGCTGACGAAGTTGAATTCGTTCCGAATTTCAGGAAAAATTCCATTCTGAACAAATGCGAATTTCCTCTCGCTTCGGTGGAAATTTATTGCAATTTTTCCTAACACGGTAGCTAAAATGGTGGCTACACATGTGAGGACATGGGACAAGGTACTCTAGGAAGAGCAGGATAACCCATAATGTCATGCATGCAGCCAATCAACAGCCAGCCAGCCCGGTGATGTCACAGCCCTATTAATACGGCGGCCTTTTCAGATTCTGCCATTCACCATCGTACTTTGTTCAGGGACAGAGAGTTTATGCAGGTGCTAGGGAAAGTGAAAGAAAATCTCATTGCGGAAAAAAAAGCGTTTCATAAGTGAACGATAAGGATAGGGAGGAATAATTTCACATCATCTAAGTGCAGGGACAGACGTTTTAGGTGCTAGGGAGAGTGATAAAGAAAACATTGTGAATACAAAGTGGTTTATAAGTGCATGATAAGGATAGGGAGGAATCATTTCACAGCATCTTAGTGCAGGGACAGATGTTGCAGGTGCTAGGGAGAGTCATACAGAAAACATCATTGGGAAAAAAATATGATTTACAATTGCAGGGAAAGATTATTTGGGGATCCAAATAGCCATTATACAGCTCTGTCATTCCAGTAATTTGTTGTAGGGGTGCAAGTGTTAGGTTGAAAAGCCTTTAGTGGCTTATATCTGTGGAAAGAGTTTAATGCGGCCTCATCTGGAATATGCAGTTCAGTTCAGGGCACCAGTCCATAGAAAGGATGCACTGCAGCTGGAAAAAGTACAGAGGAGAGCGACTAAAATGATAAGGGGCATGGAGGGTCTTAGTTATAAAGAAAGATTAAAATAATTGAATTGATTTAGTCTTGAGAAGAGAAAACGTTTCCCATATATGGTGGCATTGTCATAAAATTAGACAGTTTTGGGATTCAGTGGAGGAGACTATGAATAGGATCTGCTCAGGAAACTTGTCACTTACTGCCCCCCTGGTTCTGTTGTGGAGGCCAGAGGGCAATTTTACTCCTAATAAAAATAATCTACAGACACATATGATAACAGCCGCCAAGTTATTGATTCCAGCTTTATGGAGAACTACAGATCCGCCTAGTATAGCCATGTGGTATGAGAAAATGAATCACCTATGCAGAATGGAGGAGTTGGCCAGTTGGGAGTCTCACAACAGACAGGGGTTTTTGAAAACTTGGCAACCTTGGTTGTCGCACATGGTTACCCAACTAGAACAGAGATCCTGAGTTACCGCCATCCGGAAAGTGTTGAAGGAGCAGAACTCCTGTCAACCCAGAGGGGAACAAATCTGAATGTAAGAATAGGATTTATCTTAACATGGGTCTCAAGATATAGTTACAGTTTTTGCGGAAGAATAATAACAGGTATATAACACACTTTTTCTGGTATATTGACTTCAGAAAGCGGCTGATCAGGTTTAGAGAGTGAACCATCTCGATTCTTAGGCTTTATCTTAAGATTTTGTTTTAAGGTCCAATTTTTTGTTATGTTAATTATTTTATGTCCATTAAAGTGGGAAATCCATTGTATGGAACCTGCAATCTCACAATGCATGATAAGTTAGGTTTGCGAACCACTTGTTATCTTTGGATAGAGGTTATACTTGTGACTTGCACTAATTTGCCATTTAGACCAGTTGCACTGGTCATGCCTTTTTCCTAAATATTCAAAAAGTATATGTGATATTATGCTTTATTGTTGTAAACTTTAATAAAAAGAGAATGTTTAAAAAGAGAAGAGAAAACGTGTAAAATTTCTGAGTCTCATTTCCTTCTGGGATTCGCGTTCCCACCTATCCCTTGGTTGAACTTGATGGACGTTTGTCTTTTTTCAACCGTATTAACTATGTAACTATGTAACTGTTCTCTTCTGCAGCTATATATGGTGAAAGCATTTAGTGCCCTAATGTAGTACAGTACGAGAAAATTAGACGCTGTTCACATTTGGTGTTTGCTCTAAAAACATCTATTGTCAGTTCAGTACAATACAAGAAAAAATAGACACTGTTCACATTTGGTGTTTCTGTACCTGGTTTGCCTAAGCGAACAGAGTCACACAGGGGGAGGAACTGCTTTGTGTGATGCATCAAGAAATCGAATCCTGGCTTTCTCCGCGACAACTCAGAATTGGAACTATGGTAACTGACAACGGGAAGAACATTGTGTCGGTGCTGCATCAAGGAAAGCTGAGCCATGCGCCCTGTATGGCACACGTGTTCAATCTGATTGTCCAGCAGTTCCTGAAGTCTTCCACACATCTGCAAGACATCCTAAAAATGACTAGTAAACCTTGCATGCACTTCAGCCACTCGTATACCTCAAAGCACACCCTCCTTGAGTTGCAGCATCAGAACGGCATCCCACAACATAGGCTGATCTGCGACGTTTCCACCCATTGGAATTCCACCCTCCATATGTTGGACCGACTATACGAACAGAGAAAGGCTATCAACGAGTTCTTGATGATGTAAGCGGATAGGAGTACTCCCCCGTGTAACTTCGATGTCAGCCACTGGCAGCTCATGTGTGACACCTGCCGTTTGCTCAGGCCCGTTGAGGATGCCACATGAGCTCTGTGGGGGATGAACTGGAGGATGGGGAGAAGGACATTGGAGCACAGGCAATGTGTAGCCAAATGGGTGTTTTTTCTTTTCATCTGACAGGACAGGATAAGCAGGAGCAGCCAGAGGAGCTACAGGGCAATGAGGAAGAAGAGACAGAGGACCCAGACACACCGTGGCAGTATGCAGTGGAGATGGAGACAGAGAGTCCCTCCAAGTCACTTGCACAAATGGCCTGCTGGATGCTCACTTACTTGCGTAGTGACAGCCTAATTGTCACCATTCGGCAGAGGGATGACTTCTGGCTCTCCACCTTGTTGGACCCTCGCTACCAGTCCAGATTGGGGGCCTTTTTTACACCCACCGAAAGGGAGAACAAACTTAACTTCTACAGAGACATCTTATGTAGTCAGTTGGCCGCTGCCTATCGGCCCCATCATCCATCCTCTTGCAGGTCAGACTGGGGGGGCCCTCTGCGCTCAAGTTTAACTGCCAAGGCTGCTGGGGAGGGGTGGGATTGCAGGAGCAGTACCAGCTCCATCAGCAGAAGCCTGAGTCTAGAGTCGCTAATGAGTAGCTTTCTTCACCCGCAGAGTGAAGAACCTACTCACCAGCAGCAGCAGGTAGACCTGGAGCAGGACCTGAACCAGCTGGTGGTGGCATACTTGGACAGCACCCTGCCACCCCACATTGAAGATCCGCTGGACTACTGGGTAGCCAAACTAGATTTGTGGCCGCAACTAAGTTTGCCCTGGAAAAGTTATCCTGCCCGGCCAGTAGTGTGGCATCAGGATTGATTATTGAGCAAATGCTGACCGAGTGAAACCGTATTCTCCACAGACAGGATCCGTTTTTTGTGGGTTATTGTTCTGACGGATCAGAGGTAGGGAAAATTAACCTGTAGAGGACCAGCGCCTTTCAGAATGTGGAGACACAAATTTTATTTAAAAAAAAAAAAGCTTTATTATGTAAAACTGAAACAAACAGCCAAAAAAAGTCATATTTGTTATTGTTGAGTCTGTAAAAACCTGCTCTATAAAAATACCACATGACCTAACCTGTCAGCTGAACGTTAAAAATAACAAAAAATAAAAACAGTGCCAAAACAGCTATTTTTTTGTTACTTTGACTCACAAAAAGTGTAATATAGAGCAACCAAAAATCATATGTATACCCTAAAATAGTACCAACAAAAACTGACACCTTATCCCGTAGTTTCAAAAATTGGGTCACTTTTTTTGAGTTTCTACTCTAGGGATGCATCAGGGGGGCTTCAAATGGGACATGGGGTAAAAAAAACAGTCCAGCAAAATCTGCCTCCCAAAAACCATATAGCATTCCTTTCCTTCTGCGCAATGCCGTGTGCCCGTACAGCAGTTTATGACCACATATGGGGTGTTTCTGTAACCTACAGAATCAGAGCAATAAATATTGAGTTTTGTTTGGCTGTTAATCCTTGCTTTGTTAGTGGAAAATAATGGATTAAAATGGAAAATCGGCCAAAAAAGTGAAATTCTGAAATGTCATCTCTATTTTCTATCAATTCTTGTGGAACACCTAAGGGGTTAACAAAGTTTGTAAAATCAGTTTTGTATACCTTGAGGGGTGTAGTTTCTAAAATGGGGTCACTTTTTTTCCAGAGTTTCTACTCTAGGGCTGCATCAGGGGCGCTTCAAATGTAACATGGCAGCCTAAAATTATCCCAGTGAAATCTTCTTTCCAAAAGCCATATGGCATTCCTTTCCTTCTGTGCAATACCGTGTGCCCGTACAGCAGTTTACGACCACATATGGGGTTTTTCTGTAAACTATAGAATCAGGGCCATAAATATTGAGTTTTGTTTGGCTTTGAACCCTTGCTTTGTAACTGGAAAAAATGCATAAAAATGGAAAATCTGCCAAAAAAGTGAAATTTTGCAATTTTATCTCCATTTTCCATTAATTCTTGTGGAACACCTAAAGGGTTAACAAAGTTTGTAAAATCTGTTTTAAATACCTTGAGGAGTCTAGTTTATTTTTTGGGTGGTTTCTTTTATGTAAGCCTGACAAAGTGACTTCAGACCTGAACTGGTCCTTAAAAAGTGGGTTTTGGAAATTTGCTGAAAAATTTCAAGATGTGCTTCTAAAGTTCTAAGCCTTGTAATGTCCCCAAAAATAAAATGGCATTCACAAAATGATCCAAACATGAAGTAGACATATGGGGAATGTAAAGTAATAACTATTTTTAGGGTTATTACTATCTATTAAAAAAATAATGAAATTGAAATTTGCAAATTTTTCAAAATTTAGGGTAAATTTGGCATTTTTTAAATGAATAAAAATACATTTTTTGACTCAATTTTACCACTGTCATGAAGTAAAATATGTGACGAGAAAACAATCTCAGAATGGCCTGGATAAGTAAAAGCGTTTTAACCACCTCCGGACCGCCTTCCGAGGTGGCAGCGCTGCGCACAGTCACGCATATACGCATCATCTCGCGAGACGCGAGATTTCCTGTGAACGCGCGCACACAGGCGCGCGCTCACAGGAACGGAAGGTAAGAGAGTTGATCTCCAGCCTGCCAGCGGCGATCGTTCGCTGGCAGGCTGGAGATGTGTTTTTTTTAACCCCTAACAGGTATATTAGACGCTGTTTTGATAACAGCGTCTAATATACCTGCTACCTGGTCCTCTGGTGGTCCCCTTTGTTTGGATCGACCACCAGAGGACACAGGTAGCTCAGTAAAGTAGCACCAAGCACCACTACACTACACTACACCCCCCCGTCACTTATTAACCCCTTATTAGCCCCTGATCACCCCATATAGACTCCCTGATCACCCCCCTGTCATTGATTACCCCCCTGTCATTGATCAACCCCCTGTAAAGCTCCATTCAGATGTCCGCATGATTTTTACGGATCCACTGATAGATGGATCGGATCCGCAAAACGCATACGGACGTCTGAATGAAGCCTTACAGGGGCGTGATCAATGACTGTGGTTATCACCCCATATAGACTCCCTGATCACCCCCCTGTCATTGATTACACCCCTGTCATTGATCAACCCCCTGTAAAGCTCCATTCAGATGTCCGCATGATTTTTACGGATCCAATGATAGATGGATCGGATCCGCAAAACGCATACGGACGTCTGAATGAAGCCTTACAGGGGCGTGATCAATGACTGTGGTTATCACCCCATATAGACTCCCTGATCACCCCCCTGTCATTGATTACACCCCTGTCATTGATCAACCCCATGTAAAGCTCCATTCAGATGTCCGCATGATTTTTACGGATCCACTGATAGATGGATCGGATCCGCAAAACGCATACGGACGTCTGAATGAAGCCATACAGGGGCGTGATCAATGACTGTGGTTATCCCCCCATATAGACTCCCTGATCACCCCCCTGTCATTGATTACACCCCTGTCATTGATCAACCCCCTGTAAAGCTCCATTCAGATGTCCGCATGATTTTTACGGATCCAATGATAGATGGATCGGATCCGCAAAATGCATACGGACGTCTGAATGAAGCCTTACAGGGGCGTGATCAATGACTGTGGTTATCACCCCATATAGACTCCCTGATCACCCCCCTGTCATTGATTACACCCCTGTCATTGATCAACCCCCTGTAAAGCTCCATTCAGATGTCCGCATGATTTTTACGGATCCACTGATAGATGGATCGGATCCGCAAAACGCATACGGACGTCTGAATGAAGCCTTACAGGGGCGTGATCAATGACTGTGGTTATCACCCCATATAGACTCCCTGATCACCCCCCTGTCATTGATTACACCCCTGTCATTGATCAACCCCCTGTAAAGCTCCATTCAGATGTCCGCATGATTTTTACGGATCCACTGATAGATGGATCGGATCCGCAAAACGCATACGGACGTCTGAATGAAGCCTTACAGGGGCGTGATCAATGAATGTGGTTATCACCCCATACAGACTCCCTGATCACCCCCCTGTCATTGATTACACCCCTGTCATTGATCAACCCCCTGTAAAGCTCCATTCAGATGTCCGCATGATTTTTACGGATCCACTGAGAGATGGATCGGATCCGCAAAACGCATACGGACGTCTGAATGAAGCCTTACAGGGGCGTGATCAATGACTGTGGTTATCACCCCATATAGACTCCCTGATCACCCCCTTGTCATTGATTACACCCCTGTCATTGATCAACCCCCTGTAAAGCTCCATTCAGATGTCCGCATGATTTTTACGGATCCACTGATAGATGGATCGGATCCGCAAAACGCATACGGACGTCTGAATGAAGCCTTACACGGCGTGATCAATGACTGTGGTTATCACCCCATATAGACTCCCTGATCACCCCGCTGTCATTGATTACACCCCTGTCATTGATCAACCCCCTGTAAAGCTCCATTCAGATGTCCGCATGATTTTTACGGATCCACTGATAGATGGATCGGATCCGCAAAACGCATACGGACGTCTGAATGAAGCCTTACAGGGGCGTGATCAATGACTGTGGTTATCACCCCATATAGACTCCCTGATTACCCCCCTGTCATTGATTACACCCCTGTCATTGATCAACCCCCTGTAAAGCTCCATTCAGATGTCCGCATGAATTTTACGGATCCACTGATAGATGGATCGGATCCGCAAAACGCATACGGACGTCTGAATGAAGCCTTACAGGGGCGTGATCAATGACTGTGGTTATCACCCCATATAGACTCCCTGATCACCCCCCTGTCATTGATTACACCCCTGTCATTGATCAACCCCCTGTAAAGCTCCATTCAGATGTCCGCATGATTTTTACGGATCCACTGATAGATGGATCGGATCCGCAAAACGCATACGGACGTCTGAATGAAGCCTTATAGGGGCGTGATCAATGACTGTGGTTATCACCCCATATAGACTCCCTGATCACCCCCCTGTCATTGATTACACCCCTGTCATTGATCAACCCCCTGTAAAGCTCCATTCAGATGTCCGCATGATTTTTACGGATCCACTGATTGATGGATCGGATCCGCAAAACACATACAGGCGTCTCCCTGGAGCCTTCCAGGGGGGGTGATCATCCCATATAGACTCCCTGATCACCCCCCTGTCATTGATCACCCCCCCCTGTCATTGATCACCCCCCCCTTGTCATGCTGCATTCAGATGTCCGTATGATTTTTACGGATCCACGGATACATGGATCGGATCCGCAAAACACATACGGACATCTGAATGGAGCCTTACAGGGGGGTGATCAATGACTGTGGTTATCACCCCATATAGACTCCCTGATCACCCCCCTGTCATTGATTACACCCCTGTCATTGATCAACCCCCTGTAAATCTCCATTCAGATGTCCGTATAATTTTTACGGATCCACGGATACATGGATCGGATCCGCAAAACGCATACGGACGTCTGAATGAAGCCTTACAGGGGCGTGATCAATGACTGTGGTTATCACCCCATATAGACTCCCTGATCACCCCCCTGTCATTGATTACACCCCTGTCATTGATCAACCCCCTGTAAAGCTCCATTCAGATGTCCGCATAATTTTTACGGATCCACTGATAGATGGATCGGATCCGCAAAACGCATACGGACGTCTGAATGAAGCCTTACAGGGGCGTGATCAATGACTGTGGTTATCACCCCATATAGACTCCCTGATCACCCCCCTGTCATTGATTACACCCCTGTCATTGATCAACCGCCTGTAAAGCTCCATTCAGATGTCCGCATGATTTTTACAGATCCACTGATAGATGGATCGGATCCGCAAAACACATACAGGCGTCTCCCTGGAGCCTTCCAGGGGGGGTGATCATCCCATATAGACTCCCTGATCACCCCCCTGTCATTGATCACCCCCCCCCCCTGTCATTGATCACCCCCCCCCTGTCATGCTGCATTCAGATGTCCGTATGATTTTTACGGATCCACGGATACATGGATCGGATCCGCAAAACACATACGGACATCTGAATGGAGCCTTACAGGGGGGTGATCAATGACAGGGGGGTGATCACCCCATATAGACTCTCTGATCACCACCCCTGTCATTGATCACCCCCCCTGTCATTGATCACACCCCCCTGTCATTGATCAACCTCTGTAAGGCTCCATTCAGACATTTTTTTGGCCCAAGTTAGCGGAATTATTATTTTTTTTTCTTACAAAGTCTCATATTCCACTAACTTGTGTCAAAAAATAAAAACTCACATGAACTCACCATACCCCTCACGGAATCCAAATGCGTAAAATTTTTTTGACATTTATATTCCAGACTTCTTCTCACGCTTTAGGGCCCCTAGAATGCCAGGGCAGTATAAATACCCCACATGTGACCCCATTTCGGAAAGAAGACACCCCCAGGTATTCCGTGAGGGGCATATTGAGTCAATGAAAGATTGAAATTTTTGTCCCAAGTTAGCGGAAAGGGAGACTTTGTGAGAAAAAAATAAAAAATATCAATTTCCGCTAACTTGTGCCAAAAAAAAAAAAATTCTATGAACTCGCCATGCCCCTCATTGAATACCTTGGGGTGTCTTCTTTCCAAAATGGGGTCACATGTGGGGTATTTATACTGCCCTGGCATTCTAGGGGCCCCAAAGCGTGAGAAGAAGTCTGGTATCCAAATGTCTAAAAATGCCCTCTTAAAAGGAATTTGGGCACCTTTGCGCATCTAGGCTGCAAAAAAATGTCACACATCTGGTATCGCCGTACTCAGGAGAAGTTGGGGAATGTGTTTTGGGGTGTCTTTTTACATATACCCATGCTGGGTGAGAGAAATATCTTGGCAAAAGACAACTTTTCCCATTTTTTTATACAAAGTTGGCATTTGACCAAGATATTTATCTCACCCAGCATGGGTATATGTAAAAAGACACCCCAAAACACATTCCCCAACTTCTCCTGAGTACGGAGATACCAGATGTGTGACACTTTTTTGCAGCCTAGGTGGGCAAAGGGGCCCATATTCCAAAGAGCACCTTTCGGATTTCACAGGTCATTTACCTACTTACCACAGATTAGGGCCCCTGGAAAATGCCAGGGCAGTATAACTACCCCACAAGTGACCCCATTTTGGAAAGAAGACACCCCAAGGTATTCCGTGAGGGGCATGGCGAGTTCCTAGAATTTTTTATTTTTTGTCACAAGTTAGTGGAAAATGATGATTTTTTTTTTTTTTTTTTCCATGCAAAGTCTCATATTCCACTAACTTGTGACAAAAAATAAAAACTTCCATGAACTCACTATGCCCATCAGCGAATACCTTGGGGTCTCTTCTTTCCAAAATGGGGTCACTTGTGGGGTAGTTATACTGCCCTGGCATTCTAGGGGCCCAAATGTGTGGTAAGGAGTTTGAAATCAAATTCTGTAAAAAATGACCAGTGAAATCCGAAAGGTGCTCTTTGGAATATGGGCCCCTTTGCCCACCTAGGCTGCAAAAAAGTGTCACACATCTGGTATCTCCGTACTCAGGAGAAGTTGGGGAATGTGTTTTGGGGTGTCATTTTACATATACCCATGCTGGGTGAGAGAAATATCTTGGCAAAAGACAACTTTTCCCATTTTTTTATACAAAGTTGGCATTTGACCAAGATATTTATCTCACCCAGCATGGGTATATGTAAAAAGACACCCCAAAACACATTCCCCAACTTCTCCTGAGTACGGAGATACCAGATGTGTGACACTTTTTTGCAGCCTAGGTAAGCAAAGGGGCCCATATTCCAAAGAGCACCTTTCGGATTTCACTGGTCATTTACCTACTTACCACAGATTAGGGCCCCTGGAAAATGCCAGGGCAGTATAACTACCCCACAAGTGACCCCATTTTGGAAAGAAGACACCTCAAGGTATTCCGTGAGGGGCATGGCGAGTTCCTAGAATTTTTTATTTTTTGTCACAAGTTAGTGGAAAATGATGATTTTTTTTTTTTTTTTTTTTTCATACAAAGTCTCATATTCCACTAACTTGTGACAAAAAATAAAAACTTCCATGAACTCACTATGCCCATCAGCAAATACCTTGGGGTCTCTTCTTTCCAAAATGGGGTCACTTGTGGGGTAGTTATACTGCCCTGGCATTCTAGGGGCCCAAATGTGTGGTAAGGAGTTTGAAATCAAATTCTGTAAAAAATGACCAGTGAAATCCGAAAGGTGCTCTTTGGAATATGGGCCCCTTTGCCCACCTAGGCTGCAAAAAAGTGTCACACATCTGGTGTCTCCGTACTCAGGAGAAGTTGGGGAATGTGTTTTGGGGTGTCATTTTACATATACCCATGCTGGGTGAGAGAAATATCTTGGCAAAAGACAACTTTTCCCATTTTTTTATACAAAGTTGGCATTTGACCAAGATATTTATCTCACCCAGCATGGGTATATGTAAAAAGACACCCCAAAACACATTCCTCAACTTCTCCTGAATACAGAGATACCACATGTGTGGCACTTTTTTGCAGCCTAGGTGGGCAAAGGGGCCCATATTCCAAAGAGCACCTTTCGGATTTCACTGGTCATTTTTTACAGAATTTGATTTCAAACTCCTTACCACACATTTGGGCCCCTAGAATGCCAGGGCAGTATAACTACCCCACAAGTGACCCCATTTTGGAAAGAAGAGACCCCAAGGTATTTCGTGATGGGCATAGTGAGTTCATAGAACTTTTTATTTTTTGTCACAAGTTAGTGGAATATGAGACTTTGTATGAAAAAAAAAAAAATCATCATTTTCCGCTAACTTGTGACAAAAAATAAAAAGTTCTATGAACTCACTATGCCCATCAGCGAATACCTTAGGGTGTGTACTTTCCGAAATGGGGTCATTTGTGGGGTGTTTGTACTGTCTGGCCATTGTAGAACCTCAGGAAACATGACAGGTGCTCAGAAAGTCAGAGCTGCTTCAAAAAGCGGAAATTCACATTTTTGTACCATAGTTTGTAAACGCTATAACTTTTACCCAAACCATTTTTTTTTACCCAAACATTTTTTTTTTATCAAAGACATGTATAACAATAAATTTAGAGCAAAATTTATATATGGATGTCGTTTTTTTTTGCAAAATTTTACAACTGAAAGTGAAAAATGTAATTTTTTTGCAAAAAAATCGTTAAATTTCGATTAATAACAAAAAAAGTAAAAATGTCAGCAGCAATGAAATACCACCAAATGAAAGCTCTATTAGTGAGAAGAAAAGGAGGTAAAATTCATTTGGGTGGTAAGTTGCATGACCGAGCAATAAACGGTGAAAGTAGTGTAGGTCAGAAGTGTAAAAAGTGGCCTGGTCTTTCAGGGTGTTTAAGCACTGGGGGCTGAGGTGGTTAAAGTTATCACCACATAAAGTGACACGTCAGATTTGCAAAAAAAAGCCTGGTCCTTAAGGTGAAAAATGGCAGGGTCCTGAAGGGGTTAATTAGTGATGTCAACACAAACTTACTGCTAACACCCTCTCCACTCTGTTGGGGGGGGGCTCTATGTTTAATAGAACAGATACTCTAGATATCTATGTGGAATCAGCTGACGAGGGTGAAAAAGGAGTGCGCTTCTTCTTGACACTAACATGGACCTGAGTTCTTACTTGAGTTATTTGGTCAGTTTTGGGCAAATTTAAGTGTACTTTATTATCATTTTAATCAAGTTTTGGTTCAATTTAATAATTATTATTTAATGAATTTACTAATAAAAATTATATGTTGCCTAAGACAGGAGAGAATCGCCTAGTCTTCTGTTTATTCAACGACGTGGTGTTGCGAAAGAGAAAGCATGCCAAGAAAACAATTCCTCTCCACCTCCAGACGAAACCTGTCAAGATTGCTGCACGTGCGGTATTGGCTGCTCATTGACCAAGATATTTCTGGGGGAAACCTGCCTGGCATGAACAGGCCTCCAGTAGCTACATACAATGAGAAGACAAAGCTTCAAGATAGCTTGGAGCCAGGAAGAGGCGCTACCAACCAACCAACCAGGCCCCGGTCTTTTCGTCCGGTGAAAACATCACAGGTTTTTAATCATCATGGAAATGAAAAGGAGGGCATCCTGTGGTGCACGAGATGGAGAGGATCTTTGGATTCCACCTGCTTTCTACAGACATCTCAGAAATAAACCGCTGCTCCCGACAGCATCTATTCGCCCCACAGAAGAATTACTTTGAAAGTGTGTAGAAGCCGACACGGGGCCCCCACGCTGCAGATTTATGATGGAGACACCGGATTTTACAAAATTGCATTATTATTTTGTGCTTTAGCAATACTGATGAATTATTGAGCAAATGCTGGACGAGTGAAGGCGGATGCTCCACACAGGATCCATTTTTTGTGGGTTATTGTTCTGACGGATCAGAGGAAGGGCAAAATAATCAGAGACGTCAACACAAACTTACTGCTGACACACTCTCCTCTCTGTACGGGGGGGCTCTACTTGTATTAGCGTTTAATAGAACAGGTTCTGTAGACATCTATGTGGAATCAGCTGACGAGGGTGTAAAAGGAGTGCGCTTCTTCTTTACACTAAAATCGACCTGTAAGGCTGAGTTAATACTTGAGTTATTTGGTCGGTTTTGGCCCCGTGACTGTCCAAATAAGTGAATTGTGTAGTGGGATTCTAATAGCGACCCCTGTCATGTGCATGTCATCATGACTGACAGTATTATTTCACTACTCCAGCACACTCCCAATGCATGTTACTGCAAGGCACAGTGTTCTACACCCATATAAAGGCTCTATGCAGCCCGGAAATAGCCATTTTTTAAAGCGATTTGTCGAATCAAAGCAAATTTTTCTGGAAAATTCGGCCGAATCGAGTTTTTGAGAAATTTGCTCATCTGCAGTAGTCAGCTTAGGGTCAGTACAGAGATTAGGCAGAGGTGAATGGAAAAGTACAATAGTTAAAAATGAAAAAGATAAAAAAAGAAAAATTGGCTTGGCCCTGAAGGGGTTAATATGTATACAGTGCATAGTTTTTGTACCAGACATCAGCCAAAATCACTTGGGTATAACAGAGGAGGTTGCTAGAGATTTCTCACTGGGGCCTAGACTCTTCAAGCTACATGAGCTTTGAGTGGCATCCACTTCACTATGACATATTACAATTATTCAAAAATACCAGTAAGGGTGGGTTCTAGATTCCGTTATGGCTTTGCGTGAAAAAATGGTTACAATGGAAAATAATGGAATCCATAAGACGGAACGAGAGATCGATTATGCTGCCCATAGACTTGTATTATGACGGAATGCAAAACGGAAGCTTTTAAAAGGCATTCCGTTTTGCTTTCCGTCTTAATACAAGTCTATGGGGAAGCATAACGGATCCGACTGGTTTCCGTTATGCAGAACGGAGAAAAGTCCTGTCGACAGGACTTTGTTTTCCGTCTTGCATAACGGGACCCAGACGGATCCGTTATGATTCCCATAGACTTCCATTAAGACGGATCAAAACGGAATGTCTCTAAAGGTTTCCGTTTTGACTTCCATCCTATGGATTCCGTTATTTTCCGTTATAACCATGTTATAACGGAAAGCCATTACGGAATCCAGAACTCAGATGTGAACCCACCCTAAGCCAGACTTAGCATAGTAGGTCTATAAAGACTACAGTTTCCCAAAGCCTCTTCAGTAAATCTTTTTTCTTAGTTCCCTTAAGTTTTTTCGCGATGAAGATGCAATAAAATGGGACTATTCACAAATAATTTTGCTTAGCTTTCTCAAAAAGAAAGAAGGGAGCAGTGATTGCAGAGCAACTGTATTATGAAATGGCAGTTTCTAGGGTAGCATGCTCCATCTGATGACCTTACACTTGTGTCAAATGGCATATAACATCTCAGCAGACATACATGTACTATATAAAGTATGTGCACTTCTGCTCTGATGTTAAATATAATGGTTCTTGAAAATATAACAGTTAGCTCTTGCATTAAATAGAGACTGTTGAGGAACGGTTGAGACGTGTGCATATATATCCATGCATGCCTGCAAACACGTGCGGGCATGTATGGTATATATATGCATACATTAACCACCGCATCATGGGGTGATGCCCATGGTGATCCCCAGGGGCTCATGGTGGCCCCTGTGGGAAATATGTGGTCCCTGGAAGCTGTGCCCCCTTATAATCCCCCTTATATTATTATATATATGTGCCCCCTTATATATGTCCCCTGGATGCCCCAGATATATGCGAGGATGTGTGTATATATAGATATGTGTGTATGTATTTGCACACGTGTCTATGTATATACACTTATGTCAGCATGACAGTATGTATGTGGGCTTATTTCTGCCCATTCATACCCCCGGTTTTGTATGTGTTTGTAGATGAGCCCCCAAGCATCTGTGGATATATATATGCATATATGCAATTCCAACTGTTATCTACAGAGTTGTTATAGCCTGTAGGATAACAGCTGATTAGCATCTAGTCCCCTTTTGTTCAGGCCCAAAGCAATCAGACGCTTTGGCACCATTTGTGAGGGGACCTTCTAATCAGAGAACCTGTTTTCCACACCTCTGAAAACTCCATCCCACTACTCCCAGCATCTTTGGGACTAGGGGGGGGGGGGACTCTGGGGATTGTAGGCAGGCATACGTCACAGTGACACTATGATGTCACATCCCTGAGGAAGGAGGAGGAGTTGCTTTTGGGCTATAAAACCCCGAACCGGCCAGAGGTGCGCTCTCTTGCAACCAGACTAGATTCAGAGACGCATAGGAGAGAGGAGCTCCATGATGACCCCCTGGATAAGGCCTAAGTATCACCCCTGGTATATTTGTGTCCTTGATGTGATGTGACCCTGGGCCCTGATTTACCCTTGCCGTGTTACTGGACACCCTGACCCCCCAAACCCTTGCCTTATTATATTCCCCTGTTGTACCCCTGATCCTGTGGTACCCCTGATTACCCCCACTCCCTGCTGTGTCCCTGATCCCTGCTGTACTCCCCTGGTTACCCCTGTTTCCCTGTGTGCCTGCTCTCCCCTGGATCACCCCCCATAGACCCCTGAATCATGGTGGCCCTGATTAACCCCTGGGTTACCCCAACCCCTGGTTCCCTGGTCCTCTGTAGAGCATGCTTCTGCTCTGCAAACAAATCCTTATCGTCATACCCCGTAGGGACAGTGTATAGTCAGGTGGGGTGGATTGTTATATACTTGTATGTGTGAATTGTCTAGTAGTTTATGGGTGGAAGATGGGAATGTGTTAGGGTAGTTAGTACCGTAATAGTGTATTGTTACTTATATTGTTGTGTGCTGCTATAAATATATATATCTATTCCATTGATATAGATATATATAATTATAAGCAAATATTAGACTGTGACATATAGTGGGTGAATAAATCCCTGCAGAACATTAACCTCTGCATTGCCCTGTCCCTGCAGAGTCCTGACCATTAACCTCTTCAATGCCTGATCCCTGCTACCACTGTCCTGATAACTCTCCTTGTACCCCTTAGGGACAGTGATTAGTCAGGCGGGTGGGTTGCTGATATTTGTGTGTATGCAAATGTATTATTGTATTATATAGATAGTGTGTGGGGTGGAATTTGGGATTGTGCTGTGTAGTGTAGTTTAGGATTGTATATTTAGTGCTGTATTGTAGTGTACTGCGTGCGTAGTGTATTGTTAGTGTATTGCTTGGTGTAATAAATACTGTTATATTTGTACCCTTTTGTGTAGCGTGTACTTGTTAGCGGTAGCGAGTTAGTAAGGCGCATGCAGTTAGCATAAGTGATCAGTGTAGAGCATAGCGAAAGTATTGTTATTATTATATAAAGGCATAAATGGGCGGAGTTATCACTAGATGGCTCCTCCCATTTATGAATATTAATTATCGATATTTGCATAAATATTGGTGATTAATATTCTCCCTTTACATTGGCGAGCCAGGCCCACTGCGTGGATTCTGCTTTTATTTTTGGTCTGAAGGCTGAGGGTCACTAGTACTGTGAATTAGCGGGCAGGAGAGACGCGGTCAGCGGAGTGTCTGTGCGTCTAGGACCCGATAATTCGTACAGGAGAAGCGATACTTCCCTTAGAGTACCAGAAATAAAACAAAATCTTTTGCAGAGAATCTATAATTGTTCTGTGAATTAATATTTTTGTATTTGCTTTACACGGTCACCGTCGCTGGGGTAAGAAGACACGGAAAAGTACAGCACCAACAAGCATCGCTCAAGTGATTGCAAGGGAGAAGAGCACACGTCACTGGAGGAGATCCATCTTCGTGGGAGCGGCGTACAAGTCAGGCTGGTCGGGAAGAGGCGATCCGGGAAAATGGACATCTTCCAAGCAGCTGCGAGATACGGCGCCAAGGAGAAGATGGACACTCATCAAACGGTGAGTATGGACTTCCCCACACTGCAACACTTGAGCAGACACAGCACATTTAACCCCATCCTCCCCACTACATACAAGTCAGCAGAAATGCTGTGGTCCGATTTGTTAGCACAGGCTTGTAGTTACGACAAGCTTTGTGTTAACAAACGGACGGTTTTGAACAAGGCCACCAAACGGCTTCGGATGCTGGCCAAACTCGTTCATACGTTTGAGGCTAGCATCTGTAAGCCAAAGGAAGTTGCGCTGGTGTCTCGGTCAACGGAGACAATTCCTCCGGCCATTCACTGCCAGTGCTGTGCCAGTAATTCGGACCAGGTTTCGACATTGCAGGCGCAGCTGGCAGAGAATGTGCAGTCTACTGTTGACCGAGATGCGCAGGTGGCTAGGATAGAGTCACAGTTGGTAGAGCTGCAGAGGCAGAAGGAGGAAATTGAGGCTAAGTTGACTCAGTCTTATACTGAAGTCAAAGCCTTCAAGGAGCGGACTGCCTCTACTGACGTGACGGTAGCCAAATTGAAGGCTCAGGTTGCTGTAAGGTCCCAGCTAATGTCTGGCATGCAACAGGTTATCACCAAGTTGGTGCCGGCCCTTTCTTTTTCCGTAAAGCCAGGGTCGGAATCTCCCAAAACGTTGCCCTGTGCAGGGCCACAAGGGGGGAGAGTAGTCTGTGACCGGTCTGATCATCAGGTCAAGCCGGTCCAGACTAACAGAGATTTTTTCCTGACTTTGGGAAAAACAACTGTGGTGAAGAGTGCGTCCCTGAGGATGGAACGAGGCAGGAGAAGGGAGCACGGATGCAGTGTAGATGGACCTGGGCCATGCAGAGCAAACATCAGATGTTTTGCATGTGGTGGCCTAGGTCACATAGCGAGACACTGCGAAACAGATGGGAACATAACACACAGGACAGGAAACCAAGTCACGTGTTTCAGGTGTGGGAACAAAGGACACATTGCAAGGAATTGCCCTTGTGCAGGTAATTGCAATGTGTCCAACAGTATCAGCCAGGTAACAAATTGTGCAGTAGGGTCTAGTCAGCCTGGCCATAACGGGGTTACCTCTCGGCAGCATCACCAGCTGCTGAGGGGTCAGAGTGGCCAGGCTAGGCTAGGCAACATTTGACACCCCTGTACGATTTGTTACACAGTTTGTTCCCTGTGTATGTCCATGTTGTGTGTTTTTGTTATCTGTTTGAGTTTTTCTTGATGTTGATGGTGGTAGTCCTTGTCTGCGGATGTGTTCTACCATGCTGATTTATGTAGTGGTGTAAGTCCCATCTGCTGTCTGTTTCATTCTGTGTCCCCTTGCAGTGGAACAGTGTTATACTGTGGATCGAGAACATATAGGCTTGCGAGCAGATAATTCCACACGGGAAATCCTACACAAAGGATGATGTGATATTATTCTGGGCAGCCAGGGTCTCAGATCGATACAGATAACACTGTTTTGCTCAAGGTTTTCGGTAGGACTGTGTTGCGCTGGGGACTGGGGCGGACAGACAACATTGGTGTAATGTTGTGCTGCGCACTTAATTCTAGTCCGGTCAGGTAGCACAGCTCTGATGGGGATTGGACGCAGAGTGTTTGGCAGCAGAATGTGGACTGTGTTCTTGTGTTGTGGGGGCCTGGGGAGCCAGGGCATGACTATGCCATTGGTTCTGCGGGCCTCCACAAGGCGGGATCACAGGGGGAAATCAGCCTGGGTACACGTGAGTGGACGGGGATGCGGTGCCATCAATAACAAGATGGTGCTTTGTCCACAGAACTCCAGTTATCCCAACCTAGTAGGGTGGCCATCCTTATCTGTTGGTGCAGAGGGATGTGCAGCAGAGGATGCAATCCTCTGAAGGTAGGGTGTTCAGACACCAGTGTTGGGGTAACGAGGGGTCCTGTGAGATAAAGGGCAGCTCAATACCTTTCTCTACCCATGGGTCAAAGGTATTGGTGCTGGAAATTTTCACATTAATTGCACTGTTAGGGGAGAAAATTCCCCTGGGAGCGCCTGGTGTTTTCTTCTGCCATAGGTGTGATTTTATATGGAGCGGAAGAAAAACCTAGGAGACGCCACAGAAGAGACCAGCTATTCCCCCTGACACTGTTGTGAAGCTCCAGAGGATCCCACTGGATTTTGGCAACTAAGCGACCTCTGCCTAGAGGTGTTCTAGAGAAGATTGTGCCACTATCCAGCGGGAGCATTATTTAAGGCTCTGGAGGAAGACTTGGGAGACGTTCGGGTAGAAGAACTTATCACCCAGTGAAACTTCTTCTGGTTCTGGTCATCGTAATCGGAGGGTCAAGGGACTTACTGACCAAATACACCAGAACCAGACAGAACTTTACAGAACTATCCGGAGGAGGAGGCTCAGGACATAACTCCAACTTTGTCCTGTAGCCAAATATTTTATGGACACTTTGTTTCCTATGAGGGTTCGGGACGTATAACTTGTACTACCCCGAAACCCCATAGCACATTGTATTTATTGATTGATTGTGTTTGTTGCTCGATGGTGTACCCATGGACACTCTAGGTACAAATGTGTGACAGCCTATATTCGGCTGTACACATTTGCATCCTATAGTCGTTTCCCATTGACACAGGGGTCTGCGATCTACCTGTGTCTTTGGAGGTGTAGAGATATGCCAGGTTGCATGAGTCTCTATGGGTACACATACATATAATGATTTTGGTGGTGTTGGGAGGGATGTGACATGTGTTTTGTGTGAATGGGGATAAAGTTAGGTCACGATAGGGACAGGCATCATTCATTTTCCACCTTGAACCCTGGAACGGTGAGGTTCTTAAGGGAAGGGCTGGAGGTGTAGTGTGGCGGAGGTGTTCTCCGCAGTAGAATTTAGGTACTGTGACATCGCCGCTTGAGAGTCTGACCTGCCTTGTAAAGACCTATTAATCTGTCCCCGGGAGAACCGCACCCATCAAGATGGAAACAGACGTTGGATAGAAGAAAGTTGGGACAAAGACTGTAAGGGTGAACCCGCTCCAGAATTGGGGGGGGCGAAGATACCTGAAGATCGGCAGAATTACCGAGAGACTGTGGGGGTGTGGTCACTCCAAAGTGGGGGTGGCCGACACCAAGAGACTGTTATAGAAAGGTAAAGACTGTAAGGGTGAACCCGCTCCAGAATTGGGGGGGACGAAGATACCTGAAGATCGGCAGAATTACCGAGAGACTGTGGGGGTGTGGTCACTCCAAAGTGGGGGTGGCCGACACTAAGACTGTTAAAGAAAGACCAGCTAACCAAGAGACTGTGGGTGTGTGGTATCCTAAAGATGTCAAGAAGAAGACAGAAGGGCAGGTCGGAGGAAGCTGGATTGGGGATGTCTAAGTACCTAAAGATCAGTGTGCACTACAGTCCTTCCTGAACTTCCACCAAAGATGGGGTTGAAGGGGGGCAAACATATCTCAACCCGTTCCCCCATTATATTGTCGTATTATATTCCGACAACAGGGGGATTGTTGAGGAACGGTTGAGACGTGTGCATATATATCCATGCATGCCTGCAAACACGTGCGGGCATGTATGGTATATATATGCATACATTAACCACCGCATCATGGGGTGATGCCCATGGTGATCCCCAGGGGCTCATGGTGGCCCCTGTGGGAAATATGTGGTCCCTGGAAGCTGTGCCCCCTTATAATCCCCCTTATATTATTATATATATGTGCCCCCTTATATATGTCCCCTGGATGCCCCAGATATATGCGAGGATGTGTGTATATATAGATATGTGTGTATGTATTTGCACACGTGTCTATGTATATACACTTATGTCAGCATGACAGTATGTATGTGGGCTTATTTCTGCCCATTCATACCCCCGGTTTTGTATGTGTTTGTAGATGAGCCCCCAAGCATCTGTGGATATATATATGCATATATGCAATTCCAACTGTTATCTACAGAGTTGTTATAGCCTGTAGGATAACAGCTGATTAGCATCTAGTCCCCTTTTGTTCAGGCCCAAAGCAATCAGACGCTTTGGCACCATTTGTGAGGGGACCTTCTAATCAGAGAACCTGTTTTCCACACCTCTGAAAACTCCATCCCACTACTCCCAGCATCTTTGGGACTAGGGGGGGGGGGGACTCTGGGGATTGTAGGCAGGCATACGTCACAGTGACACTATGATGTCACATCCCTGAGGAAGGAGGAGGGGTTGCTTTTGGGCTATAAAACCCCGAACCGGCCAGAGGTGCGCTCTCTTGCAACCAGACTAGATTCAGAGACGCATAGGAGAGAGGAGCTCCATGATGACCCCCTGGATAAGGCCTAAGTATCACCCCTGGTATATTTGTGTCCTTGATGTGATGTGACCCTGGGCCCTGATTTACCCTTGCCGTGTTACTGGACACCCTGACCCCCCAAACCCTTGCCTTATTATATTCCCCTGTTGTACCCCTGATCCTGTGGTACCCCTGATTACCCCCACTCCCTGCTGTGTCCCTGATCCCTGCTGTACTCCCCTGGTTACCCCTGTTTCCCTGTGTGCCTGCTCTCCCCTGGATCACCCCCCATAGACCCCTGAATCATGGTGGCCCTGATTAACCCCTGGGTTACCCCAACCCCTGGTTCCCTGGTCCTCTGTAGAGCATGCTTCTGCTCTGCAAACAAATCCTTATCGTCATACCCCGTAGGGACAGTGTATAGTCAGGTGGGGTGGATTGTTATATACTTGTATGTGTGAATTGTCTAGTAGTTTATGGGTGGAAGATGGGAATGTGTTAGGGTAGTTAGTACCGTAATAGTGTATTGTTACTTATATTGTTGTGTGCTGCTATAAATATATATATCTATTCCATTGATATAGATATATATAATTATAAGCAAATATTAGACTGTGACATATAGTGGGTGAATAAATCCCTGCAGAACATTAACCTCTGCATTGCCCTGTCCCTGCAGAGTCCTGACCATTAACCTCTTCAATGCCTGATCCCTGCTACCACTGTCCTGATAACTCTCCTTGTACCCCTTAGGGACAGTGATTAGTCAGGCGGGTGGGTTGCTGATATTTGTGTGTATGCAAATGTATTATTGTATTATATAGATAGTGTGTGGGGTGGAATTTGGGATTGTGCTGTGTAGTGTAGTTTAGGATTGTATATTTAGTGCTGTATTGTAGTGTACTGCGTGCGTAGTGTATTGTTAGTGTATTGCTTGGTGTAATAAATACTGTTATATTTGTACCCTTTTGTGTAGCGTGTACTTGTTAGCGGTAGCGAGTTAGTAAGGCGCATGCAGTTAGCATAAGTGATCAGTGTAGAGCATAGCGAAAGTATTGTTATTATTATATAAAGGCATAAATGGGCGGAGTTATCACTAGATGGCTCCTCCCATTTATGAATATTAATTATCGATATTTGCATAAATATTGGTGATTAATATTCTCCCTTTACAGAGACACATATTTTACCTTATTATTTGTAAAAAAATATATCAATTTACAAACCATTTTTTTACATATATTGTCTATGGCACATTCAGTAGTATTGTTTCACTATTTTGGGTCCTTCGGATGGGGATTTTCATATACAGCTCTCTCCATGTTCTTGCAAAGGTACTGGTTGACTTTGCTGTAACATACTCAGTCCCAGTGGCCCTTGGATAACTTATTCATAGCTTATAGGGATACACTATAGGTCACCTTCAAGCTAAACTTTGAATTACCTTTTGAAATTAGCTTGTTTGCTTTAGAATGCCCTTTCTTTCTCCTGCTCATTCATCTATTTACTGCGCTTGCAGGGACAATAATGCACAAGAACCTTTCTAACAGGTATTTATAAGTGCTGTCTCCAGTGTATACCTCTTGAAATATTCCTTCTGCTGTGTGCTGGTGGGATTGTTAAAAAAAAATGTTGAATTGTTCTAATTTTCATTTGGCTATAGAAGAAACTATAAATGAATGGTTTATTGATATTCAATGGATGCAGGCAAGCAAGCAGGCAACAGCAGCTGTTAATGATTCTTAGGCAAACAGTCAATAAGTGGCCCACTGGTTATAAAAACATTTCTTAGCACTGAATTTAGGTATAATATTCCTATGTGGATGAGCACATTTATTAAATATAATATAAAGCACAATTAGATGCAGAAGCTGCCAAACTATTAAAGCTTTGTTATTCAGTATGGCAGGATTTAAACTCTGTTTTCTAAATTTGCGTCCTCTTTCATCGACTTGCATTGGGATCACTGTTACCACACTAAAGGTGAATGATGAGTTTAATTTATACACTAGAAAATCTGTTTATAATGCTTATTTTATGGGATAGTTCAAGCTCAAGTTGCAGAATCATTTCAGAGTCTTAGACCAGCTGGCTAGTGGAAAAATAAAAAAGAAGGGAATACAAAAATATAATAAAATCTCTACAGTTCATAAACAAATAATGTACTCATGTCTAACTCTGTAATTCTCTGGTTGTACTTGAGTTTGTTGGGAGTTATCCCATGAAAAGTATTACTCTGGAGCAGAGGACATGGAGAAGGAGAAGTCTGAGTGTGACAAGAAGTACCTGATGATGACAAAGATACTATACTGCTCAGGGATATAGCCTGGCTGCCCCAAAGAAGTCAGGGAGGAGGAAGACAGACTTGTTCTGATTCAGAATGCTGGCCAGTTCTATTTTCCTACAGAATTCAGTGATCCTGCCGCATGTCCTTGTGCTTATGTTTGTGTTTGGCTTATTTTAATCCTGCAGATCTTAGGGTGGGAACACGGAAAATAACAGAATCCATGAGACGGAAGGACGGATCCGTTCTTCTGCCCATAGACTGGTATTATGACGGAATGCAAAACGGAAGCCTTTAAAAGGCATTCCGTTTGATTTCCGTCCTAGTAAAAGTCTATGGAAATCAAAAACGGATCTGTCTGGGTCCCGTTATGCAAGACGGAAAACAAAGTCCTGTCGACATGACTTTGTATTCCGTCTTGCTTAACGGGACTCAGACGGATCCATATGCTTTCCCATATACTTCTACTAGGACGAAAAGCAAATGGAATGCCTTTTAAAGGCTTCCGTTTTGCATTCTGTCTAGGCATTCCATTATTTTCCGTTATAACCATGTTATAACGGAAAGCCATAACGGAATCCCTAATGCTAGTGTGAACCCACCCTTACATACAGCTGTGGTTTTGTGTGCTATCCTTGTAGAGAAAAAATGCCATTTTGGAGATACTCACATAACGCTAGCAGAAGACGAGCTTGGCCTAGATCTGGCATGTTTTAAGCCTGCATCCACAGCATCAGCGGTATCACCAGTTCCAGAGCTGGACATAATAGAAACAGATCTTGTCCTTGCAGTTCTTTTGGAGGTTTTGTCCTTATGTTGCCTCTACTCCTTATTGTTAGGGATGAGCGAACCCGAACTGTATAGTTCGGGTTCGTACCGAATTTTGGGGTGTCCGTGACACGGACCCGAACCAGAACATTTTCGTAAAAGTCCGTGTTCGGGTTCGGTGTTCGGCGCTTTCTTGGCGCTTTTTGAAAGGCTGCAAAGCAGCCAATCAACAAGCGTCATACTACTTGCCCCAAGAGGCCATCACAGCCGCACGGCATGGCTGTGATTGGCCAGTGCAGCATGTGACCCAGCCTCTATATAAGCTTGGGTCACGTTGCGCTGCACGTCACTCTTCTGATTGAAGCATAGGGAGAGGTTGCAGCTGCGTCGTTACGGCGAGATTAGGCAGATTAACTCCTCCAAAAGACTTCATTCTGTGATCGATCTGCAGCTGTGGATCATTGAAGTGCTAATATTGACTTGCTCACTTTTTTAAGGCTGCCCAGAGCGTTTTTAGATCACTTTTTTTCTGGGGTGATCGGCGGCCATTTTGTGACTTGTGGTGCGCCAGCACAAGCTATCACCAAGTGTATTTAACCATCAATAGTGTGGTTATTTTGTGCTATATCCTACATCAGCTGCAGGCTGAGCCTGTGTCACCGAAGAGCATTTAACCATCAACAGTCTGGTTATTTTTTGGCCATATACTACATCAGCTGCAGGCTGAGCCTGTGTCACCGAAGTGCATTTAACCATCAACAGTGTGGTTATTTTTTGGCCATATACTACATCAGGGGCAAGTTAAGCCCGTCACCCAGCGCCTAAAAAATAGACCTGACATTTCTATTCAACCAAATATGTACTGTTTTAGATGGTCAAGTTATTTGTAGTGACCGTAAAAGCACATTTTTTTTCTGGGTTAAAAAACTATTCCCAAATTTGCCATTCTCAAAATAACTAGTTTCTGGTATTTGAGGCCTACTTGAAATCTATCCCAAAAAGGATATCTTACATTCAAGATACTGATAGTGTCATTCAGAAAAACCTAAGACACACGCTACCGTGCAGATAGAAGTCTGATTCTGTGATTAAACCTATACCTGTCACACAGCGCAAAAAAAAACAGGCCTCACATTTCTATTCAACCAAATCTGTACTGTTTTAGCTGGTCAAGTTATTTCTAGTGACCGTAAAAGCACATTTTTTTTTCTGGGTTGAAAAACTATTCCCAAATTTGCCATTCTCAAAATAACTAGTTTCTGGTATTTGAGGCCTACTTGAAATATATCCCAAAAAGGATATCTTACATTGAAGGTGCTGATAGTGCCATTCAGAAAAACCTAAGACACACGCTACCGTGCAGATAGAAGTCTGATTCTGTGATTAAACCTATACCTGTCACACAGCGCAAAAAAAAACAGGCCTCACATTTCTATTCAACCAAATCTGTACTGTTTTAGCTTGTCAAGTTATTTCTAGTGACCGTAAAAGCACATTTTTTTTTCTGTGTTGAAAAACTATTCCCACATTTGCCATTCTCAAAATAACTAGTTTCTGGTATTTGAGGCCTACTTGAAATCTATCCCAAAAAGGATATCTTACATTGAAGGTACTGATAGTGTCATTCAGAAAAACCTAAGACACACGCTACCGTGCAGATAGAAGTCTGATTCTGTGATTAAACCTATACCTGTCACATAGCACAAAAAAAAAAACAGGCCTGACATTTCTATTCAACCAAATCTGTACTGTTTTATCTGGTCAAGTTATTTGTAGTGATCAAAAAAGCACATTTTTTGTTCTGGGTTGAAAAACTATTCCCAAATTTGCCATTCTCAAAATTGTGGTGAACGGGAACAATGAGGAAAACATCTAATAAGGGACGCGGACGTGGACATGGTCGTGGTGGTGTTAGTGGACCCTCTGGTGCTGGGAGAGGACGTGGCCGTTCTTCCACAGCCACACGTCCTAGTGAACCAACTACCTCAGGTCCCAGTAGCCAGCAGAATTTACAGCGATATTTGGTGGGGCCCAATGCCGTTCTAAGGATGGTAAGGCCTGAGCAGGTACAGGCATTAGTCAATTGGGTGGCCGACAGTGGATCCAGCACGTTCACATTATCTCCCACCCAGTCTTCTGCAGAAAGCGCACAGATGGCGCATGAAAAACAAGCCCATCGGTCTGTCACATCACCCCCATGCATATCAGGGAAACTGTCTGAGCCTCAAGTTATGCAGCAGTCTCTTATGCTGTTTGAAGACTCTGCTGCCAGGGTTTCCTAAGGGCATCCACCTAGCCCTTCCCCAGGGGTGGAAGAGATAGAATGCACTAACGCACAACCACTTATTTTTCCTGATGATGAGGACATGGGAATACCACCTCAGCACGTCTCTGATGATGACGAAACACAGGTGCCAACTGCTGCGTCTTTCTGCAGTGTGCAGACTGAACAGGAGGTCAGGGATCAAGACTGGGTGGAAGACGATGCAGTGGACGATGAGGTCCTAGACCCCACATGGAATGAAGGTCGTGCACTGACTTTCAGACTTCGGAGGAAGAGGCAGTGGTGAGACCGAGCCAACAGCGTAGCAAAAGAGGGAGCAGTGGGCAAAATCAGAACACCCGCCGCCAAGAGACTCCGCCTGCTACTGACCGCCGCCATCTGGGACCGAGCACCCGAAAGGCAGCTTCAAGGAGTTCCCTGGCATGGCACTTCTTCAAACAATGTGCTGACGACAAGACCCGAGTGGTTTGCACGCTGTGCCATCAGAGCCTGAAGCGAGGCATTAACGTTCTGAACCTTAGCACAACCTGCATGACCAGGCACCTGCATGCAAAGCATGAACTGCAGTGGAGTAAACACCTTAAAAACAAGGAAGTCACTCAGGCTCCCCCTGCTACCTCTTCTGCTGCTGCCGCCTCGGCCTCTTCTGCTGCTGCCGCCGCCTCGGCCTCTTCTGCTGCTGCTGCCGCCGCCTCGGCCTCTTCCTCTGCCTCTGGAGGAACGTTGGCACCTGCCGCCCAGCAAACATGGGATGTACCACCAACACCACCACCTGCGTCACCAAGCATCTCAACCATGTCACACGGCAGCGTTCAGCTCTCCATCTCACAAACATTTGAGAGAAAGCGTAAATTACCACCTAGCCACCCTCGATCCCTGGCCCTGAATGCCAGCATTTCTAAACTACTGGCCTATGAAATGCTGTCATTTAGGCTGGTGGACACACACAGCTTCAAACAGCTCATGTCACTTGCTGTCCCACAGTATGTTGTTCCCAGCCGCCACTACTTCTCCAAGAGAGCCGTGCCTTCCCTGCACAAACAAGTGTCCGATAAAATCAAGTGTGCACTGCGCAACGCCATCTGTGGCAAGGTCCACCTAACCACAGATACGTGGACCAGTAAGCACGGCCAGGGACGCTATATCTCCCTAACTGCACACTGGGTAAATGTAGTGGCGGCTGTGCCCCAGGCGGAGAGCTGTTTGGCGCACTTCCTTCCGCCGCCAAGGATCGCAGGGCAACATTCTTTGCCTCCTGTCTCCTCCTCCTCCTACTCAGCTTCCTCCTCCTCTTCTTCCACCTGCTCATCCAGTCAGCCACACACCTTCACCACCAACTTCAGCACAGCCCGGGGTAAACGTCAGCAGGCCATTCTGAAACTCATATGTTTGGGGGACAGGCCCCACACCGCACAGGAGTTGTGGCGGGGTATAGAACAACAGACCGACGAGTGGTTGCTGCCGGTGAGCCTCAAGCCCGGCCTGGTGGTGTGCGATAATGGGCGAAATCTCGTTGCAGCTCTGGGACTAGCCGGTTTGACGCACATCCCTTGCCTGGCGCATGTGCTGAATTTGGTGGTGCAGAAGTTCATTCGCAACTACCCCGACATGTCAGAGCTGCTGCATAAAGTGCGGGCTGTCTGTTCGCGCTTCCGGCGTTCACACCATGCCGCTGCTCGCCTGTCTGCGCTACAGCGTAACTTCGGCCTTCCCGCTCACCGCCTCATATGCGACGTACCCACCAGGTGGAACTTCTCCTTGCATATGCTGGACAGACTGTGCGAGCAGCAGCAGGCCATAGTGGAGTTTCAGCTGCAGCTCGCACGGGTCAGTCGCACTGTGGATAAGACACACTTCACCACCAATGACTGGGCCTCCATGCGAGACCTGTGTGCCCTGTTGCGTTGTTTCGAGTACTCCACCAACATGGCCAGTGGCGATGACGCCGTTACCAGCGTTACAATACCACTTCTATGTCTCCTTGAGAAAACACTTAGGGCGATGATGGAAGAGGAGGTGGCCCAGGAGGAAGAGGAGGAAGAGGGGTCATTTTTAGCACTTTCAGGCCAGTCTCTTCGAAGTGACTAAGAGGGAGGTTTTTTGCAACAGCAGAGGCCAGGTACAAATGTGGCCAGACAGGGCCCACTACTGGAGGACGAGGATGAGGAGGAGGTGGAGGAGGATGAGGATGAAGCATGTTCACAGCGGGGTGGCACCCAAAGCAGCTCGGGCCCATCACTGGTGCGTGGCTGGGGGGAAACACAGGATGATGACGATACGCCTCCCACAGAGGACAGCTTGTCCTTACCTCTGGGCAGCCTGGCACACATGAGCGACTACAGGCTGCAGTGCCTGCGCAACGACAGCAGAGTTGCCCACATTTTAACGTGTGCGGACTACTGGGTTGCCACCCTGCTGGATCCCCGGTACAAAGACAATGTGCCCACCTTACTTCCTACACTGGAGCGTGATAGGAAGATGCGCGAGTACAAGCGCACGTTGGTAGACGCGCTACTGAGAGCATTCCCAAATGTCACAGGGGAACCAGTGGAAGCCCAAGGCGAAGGCAGAGGAGGAGCAAGAGGTCGCCAACGCAGCTGTGTCACGCCCAGCTCCTCTGAGGGCAGGGTTAGCATGGCAGAGATGTGGAAAAGTTTTGTCAACACGCCACAGCTAAATGCACCACCACCTGATACGGAACGTGTTAGCAGGAGGCAACATTTCACTAACATAGTGGAACAGTACCTGTGCACACTCCTCCACGTACTGACTGATGGTTCGGCCCCATTCAACTTCTGGGTCTCCAAATTGTCCACGTGGCCAGAGCTAGCCTTTTATGCCTTGGAGGTGCTGGCCTGCCCGGCGGCCAGCGTTTTGTCTGAACGTGTATTCAGCACGGCAGGGGGCGTCATAACAGACAAACGCAGCCGCCTGTCTACAGCCAATGTGGACAAGCTGACGTTCATAAAAATGAACCAGGCATGGATCCCACAGGACCTGTCCATCCCTTGTGCAGATTAGATATTAACTACCTCCCCTTAACAATATATTATTCTACTCCAGGGCACTTCCTCATTCAATACTATTTTTAATTTCATTTTACCATTATATTGCGGGGCAACCCAAAGTTGAATGAACCTCTCCTCTGTCTGGGTGCCGGGGCCTAAATGTGTGATAGTGGCCTGTTCCAGTTGTGGGTGACGTGAAGCCTGATTCTCTGCTATGACATGAAGACTTATTCTGTGCTGACATGAAGCCAGATTCTCTGTTACGCGACCTCTCTCCTCTGCCTGGGTGCCTGGGCCTAAATATGTGACAGTGGCCTGTTCCAGTGGTGAGTGATGTGAAGCCTGATTCTCTGCTATGACATGAAGACAGATTCTGTGCTGACATCAGGCCAGATTCTCTGTTACGGGACCTCTCTCCTCTGCCTGGGTGCCTGGGCCTAAATGTGTGACAGTGGCCTGTTCCAGTGGTGGGTGACGTGAAGCCTGATTCTCTGCTATGACATGAAGACAGATTCTGTGCTGACATAAGGCCAGATTCTCTGTTACGGGACCTCTCTCCTCTGCCTGGGTGCCTGGGCCTAAATGTGTGACAGTGGCCTGTTCCAGTGGTGGGTGACGTGAAGCTTGATTCTCTGCTATGACATGAAGACAGATTCTGTGCTGACATAAGGCCAGATTCTCTGTTACGGGACCGCTCTCCTCTGTCTGGGTGCCGGGGCCTAAATGTTTGACAGTGGCCTGTTCCAGTGGTGGGTGACGTGAAGCCTGATTCTCTGCTATGACATGAAGACAGATTCTGTGCTGACATCAGGCCAGATTCTCTGTTACGGGACCTCTCTCCTCTGCCTGGGTGCCTGGGCCTAAATGTGTGAAAGTGGCCTGTTCTAGTGGTGGGTGACGTGAAGCCTGATTCTCTGCTATGACATGAAGACAGATTCTGTGCTGACATAAGGCCTGATTCTCTGTTACGGGACCTCTCTCCTCTGCCTGGGTGCCTGGGCCTAAATGTGTGACAGTGGCCTGTTCCAGTGGTGAGTGACGTGAAGCTTGCTTCTCTGCTATGACATGAAGACAGATTCTGCGCTGACATAAGGCCAGATTCTCTGTTACGGGACCGCTCTCCTCTGTCTGGGTGCCGGGGCCTAAATGTGTGACAGTGGCCTGTTCCAGTGGTGGGTGACGTGAAGCCTGATTCTCTGCTATGACATGAAGACAGATTCTGTGCTGACATAAGGCCAGATTCTCTGTTACGGGACCGCTCTCCTCTGCTGGGTGCCTGGGCCTAAATGTGTGACAGTGGCCTGTTCCAGTGGTGGGTGACGTGAAGCCTGATTCTCTGCTATGACATGAAGACAGATTCTGTGCTGACATAAGGCCAGATTCTCTGTTACGGGAACTCTCTCCTCTGTCTGGGTGCCGGGGCCTAAATGTGTGACAGTGGCCTGTTCCAGTAGTGGGTGACGTGAAGCCTGATTCTCTGCTATGACATGAAGACAGATTCTGTGCTGACATAAGGCCAGATTCTCTGTTACGGGACCTCTCTCCTCTGCATGGGTGCCTGGGCCTAAATGTGTGACAGTGGCCTGTTCCAGTGGTGGGTGACGTGAAGCCTGATTCTCTGCTATGACATGAAGACAGATTCTGCGCTGACATAAGGCCAGATTCTCTGTTACGGGACCTCTCTCCTCTGCCTGGGTGCCTGGGCCTAAATGTGTGACAGTGGCCTGTTCCAGTGTTGGATGACGTGAAGCCTGATTCTCTGCTATGACATGAAGACTAATTCTGCGCTGAAATAAGGCCAGATTCTCTGTTACGGGACCTCTCTCCTCTGCCTGGGTGCCTGGGCCTAAATGTGTGACAGTGGCCTGTTCCAGTGGTGGGTGACGTGAAGCCTGATTCTCTGCTATGACATGAAGACTGATTCTGTGCTGACATGAAGCCAGATTCTCTGCTATGGCATGAAGAGACTGATTCTGTGCTGATATGAAGCCAGATTCTTTGCTATGGCATGAAGAGACTGATTCTCTGCTGACGTGAAGCCAGATTCTCTGCTATTGGACCTCTGTCCAATTGATTTTGGGTCATTTTTATTTTTTTAATTTTTATTTTAATTCATTTCCCTATCCACATTTGTTTGCAGCGGATTTACCTACATGTTGCTGCCTTTTGCAGCCCTCTAGCTCTTTCCTGCGCTGTTTTACAGCCTTTTTAGTGCCTAAAAGTTCGGGTCCCCATTGACTTCAATGGGGTTCGGGTTCGGGACGAAGTTCAGTTCGGGTTCGGATCCCGAACCCGAACATTTCCGGGAAGTTCGGCCGAACTTCTCAAACCCGAACATCCAGGTGTTCGCTCAACTCTACTTATTGTCATTGAGATCGCCACCCTTCTCCACTGATGTCTCCTTCTTCTCCTAAGCACCCTGCACCCTACTTCTCCTGGCTCCTAGGTCCTGTCTAAAATGCAATCATCATAGTCCTTACCCTTTGTGCCATTTTTTATTAGATTGTGATATGTCATTGTGGGTTTCTGGGCCCCCTCTCGATTTCCTGCTCTGTATTTGCCCGGAGTGCCATTGTCATTACCACTGCCTCCACCACCATCGCCGTGGCTATAAGTGCCACTATTAACCCCTTAACGCACAACGCCATACATGTACGGCTCTGACCTGGTCTTTAAAGATGGTGCACGCAACTGAGCACAGCGTGCGCCATAGCCGTGGGTGGCCACCTGCTTCTTATAGCAGACACCCGCTACTCATGTCCGATCGTGGGTATTTAACCCCTCAGATTCTGAGCGTGTCAAAAACCGTTCCGGTGATGCTCCGGCTTCCCTATGTGGCAATCGCAGGAGCCGGAGCGTGTGTGCAGCAGCCCCTGTCTTTGTGAATGACAGGACGCTGCTGCATAGTATTTGCTATGGAGCCCTTGCCTGTAATAGGGCTCCATAGGAAAGTAGTAAAATTATCATATATTCCAATGCAAGTGCATTGGAGTCTACGATAATAGCAATCTAATGATTGTATGTTATAGTTCTAGTTCTAGTTTTAGAAAGTAAAAAAAATAACAAAACAAAACATAAAGATTCAAATCACCCTGCTTTTCTTAAAATTAAAATAAAAGAACAAAAAAATAAAAAAAAACACATCATGGGAGTCGAGATGTGCAAATACTCCCATAGTATAAAAATCTAAAAACATATTCCCCGTACGGCAAACAGCAAAACGGAAAAAAGTGTTCAAATGGCCGATTTGCAGTTTTTGGTTAATTCATTTTCTACCATTTTCTAAAAAGTGATCAAAAAGTCATACACACCCCAGAATGGTATCAATGAAAAGTTTGGATTATCCCGCTAAAAATTAGTCCCCCATACAGCTCCGTACACGTAACTGCAAAAAAGTTATAGGGGTCAAAATATGGTGGCAAAAAAACTAAAACAATTTTTTTTCCCACTTTTTAATTTTTTTATCACTATCAAAACGCAAGAAAAACTATACATATAAGGTATTGCCATATTCGTACTGACCTGTAGAATAAAAGTTACAAGTCAGTTTTATCGTACATCGAACGTAAAAAAAAAAAAAAGGAAAAACTGTGATGGAATTGCTTTTTTTTTGCAATTTTACCACATTTGAATTTTTTTTCCTACTTCCCACTACATCATATGCAATAAATGGTGGCGTTGGAAAGTCCAACTTGGCCCACAAAACACAAGCCATCATATGGCTTTGTGAACAGACAAATAAAAAAGTTATGGCTCTGGGATGGCAGGGAGTGCAAAACGAAAAAGCAAAAAAAATAAAAAACTTCGGGCCTCAAAGGGTTAATATTATCACCAACACTAGTACCCACATTTTAATAGCTTCTTCACACGAACTTTTTTGTGTTCCGTATACGGGACGTTTTTTGAGTATTGTATACGATCCGTATAAGTAACCATTTATTACAATGGTTCCGCAAAAAAAATTGAATGTACTCCGTATGCATTCCGTTTCCGTTTTTACGTTCCGTTCAAAGATAGAACATGCCCTATTATTGCCTGCAAATCACATTCCGTGGCTCCATTCAAGTCAATGGGTCCACAATTTATTTTTTTCTATGTAATTACTGTATATGCCATACGGAAAAACTGAATGAAACCAGAAACCATATGGTCGTGTGAACAAGCCCTAACTCTCAGTTTATGAAGCATGGTTCTTTCATTTCATAGTCTACCATTTACCATACATTTTATTGCGAGGCATATAAATAAAAAAGCAACTGGTGTGTTACAGATTGCATAACGAGAACCAGACGGATCCGTTATGATTCCCATAGACTTGTATTATGATGGAATGCAAAATGGAAGCCTTTAAAAGGCATTCCGTTTTGCTGTCTGTCATAATAGAAGTCTATGGGCGGCATAACGGATCTGTCCTGGTTCCCATTATGCAATCTGTGTAACACACCAGTTCCTTTTTTATTTATTTTATTTTCATTATGCAGGACTGGACTGCATAATGAAACGGAAAGCCATAACGGAGTACATAACGCTGATGTGAACCCACCATAATGTAGTTTTTGTAGTAATAAAGCACGTTCAATAAAATTAGTATAATAATGCAGCTTTGTCAATAAAATGCATTCACTAACACAAGTATAGTAATGTAGTTTTTGTTGAAAATATAAGTTCAAAAATGGGTATAGTAATGAAGCTTTGTATTAAAATGCTTTTGCTGTAATTGAAGGGTACCTTGAAGTAATAGAACACTTTCACTACCACAGGTATAGCAATTAGAGATGAGCGAATCGAATCCCATGAAGTGGAATTTGATCCGAATTTCAGGAAAAATTTGATTTGCCTCAAAGCCGAATTTTCTTGTGCTTCATATTTGAGAATCTATTTAACCTGAAATAGTGTAAAAAACTAAAAAAATCATACTTGCCTCTTCCATTTGCTTGCGATGAGCCACCAGCCACCATCTTCATTGAAGATGACGTAATCAGATCTTCAAGCAAGATGACGACGGCCGACCAGTCGCGAGCAAATGAAGGCGTTAAGTTTGATTTAATTTGATCTAATAGCAATGTAGTTTTTGTAGTAAATTGTTTTTGAACTGTATTTTGAAGTAATACAACATGTTCAGTAACATGGATATAAGGCCTCTTGCACACGAACGTAAGGGCTCCGTGCCCTTGCTGCGGACCGCATATTGCGGTCCACAATGCACGGGCACCTGCATGCGGATCGCGGACCCATTCACTTTAATGGGGTCCGCCTTCCGTGGGGTCCGCCATCCGTCCGTTCCTCAAAAAGATAGAACAAGTTCTATTTTTTTGCACAATGGAAGCACGGAATGAACACCACGGAAGCACTCCGTAGTGCTTCCATGGGGTTCCGTTCCATGCTTCCATTCCGCACCACATCTCCGGATTTGAGGGCCCATTCAAGTGAGCGAGTGCTACGGCCATATGCAAGAGGCCTAATAGTGCAGTTTTTAGAGTAAAACACATTTACTAACATGTGTATAAGGCCTCATGCACACGACCGTTGTGTGCATCCGCGACCGTTGTTCCGTTTTCCGTTTTTTTTTGCGGACCCATTGACTTTCAATGGGTCCGTGGAAAAATCGGAAAATGCACCGTTTGGCTTCCGCGTCCGTGATCCGTTTTTCCAGTCCGTGAAAAAAATATGACCTGTCCTATTTTTTTCACGGACAACGGTTCGCGGACCCATTCAAGTCAATGGGTCCGTGAAAAATCACGGATGCACACAAGATAGTCATCCGCGTCCGTGATCCGTGTCCGTGATCCGTGTCCGTTTTTCCTATCATTTTCAATGCAAACTTGACTTAGTTTTTTTTTTCACTTTTCATGTCCGTGGATCCTCCAAAAATCAAGGAAGACCCACGGAAGAAAAAACGGTCACAGATCACGGAACAACGAAAATCCGTTTTGCGGACCGCAAAAAAAAACGGTCGTGTGCATGAGGCCTAATAATGTAATTTTTCAGTAAAAAGTGTTTGAGAAGCGTTTGGAAGACAAATTTATGTGAAATTTGAAACTGATCTGATTTGTTTAGAATTGATGCAGTCATCTTGAATGTACATATAAAATTAAAACATGACAAATGTGTTTTTTGACATTCGAAGCTTTTGCTGTCTTGAGAATTTATTTTTTTGCTGAGCAAATCAAGTCCGGTCAGTGAATAACCATACAGTAATTAGCTTTATGGCTACTTTATTTAAACAACAATTTTGCTTTTATGTGAGCCTGAACAGCAGCTACTTTGTAGATTTGTATCTTAGTTTATGCGTTTCAATTTTATTTATTGCAGGAGGCCTGGAACCCTCACTAGCTGATTAGCTTTCCTAATAAAGTTTTTGGGTGTGTTATTTTATTACCAACAAATTCACATATATAATTATTCACCTCAGCAGGATTGCAGATTTACTTCCTCATTATATTTAGTGTTCCTTGTCAATCCCTAATTAAACACGTGAGTAGTTTAAAGTGTGGAGCAAGCGTTCTGAACAGGCTGTTTTCACTGGGATTCTGTTTTGAGTTTCATATCTAAATCCTTTGTGAATGATTTGCATGCCTTCCTATTTCCGAAGATAAAAAGTAAGCAGATTTTGGGTAGCAGATGTCAGAAATTAAACATGATATTAGATGCTAATTATTTACAAAATATTATCTTGGGGCTTAGTATTAATAAATCACAACTGCTTGATTGCTGCTTTGCCTACAGCCATCAAAGTAGAATTCTGAATAAGGACATAAACTGAATATCCCAAACAATAAGCATCACACTTGATTGAACGTGGGATAAATACATTTTTGTCAGCTTTAATCACTTATTTAAAAAAATTAGTTTTATCATTTTCCGGGCCATAAAATTGCGATGACTGGATCATTTTCTGGTATCTGTCTATAAATAATAATTGAGCTGGAAATGAACACAGAAGGTGGAAGGTTATATATCATAAAACCTGCACTCTATACATGTATTGACCAGTAGAGATGAGCAAATTGATTTTAGATGAATAAATATCAAAATTTTCACAAAAAATTCTGATTATAGTGAATCCAAAACTTTTCCGATTAGTTTCAAATGAGTCACTCAAAATGGAAGCAACCATTTTATAGGTCAGATGACAGAGAAAAATACATCTACCACCACAAAGGAATAATTCTTGCACCTTTTTTTTTTATTTAATTTTTTTAACAGGCTGTTTATTGCCAATGGCTTCTATTTATTTGCCCGTAGCCAAATATGCTGCTGTCACCTTGACATTACTAATGCTGTCTTGGTGTTTAAGAGTCTGAAAGGCGTTGGATACAATCCTAGGAGACCACATTTTAGGGAAATTGCAGCACTTTTGATTCAGGTTTGGACCTAAACTGAATCTGATGACCAATTCATGTGAATATGACCCAAATTACCTTCAAAAACTCTTTTGTCTATATGTACATATTTACTAGATATTTGTCACCGGTGAAGTTGCAGATAGCTGGAACTTATAAATAAACGACTGACTGGCTTGATCCCAAGCTAAGGAGCATATAGGTGAGCCATTTAAAACCCTAAGAGCTCTCCCTGACTGCTATGCACATGCAAGGGTCTCAATGGTAGACGATTGCATGCCCACGTACCTAAGACTGTGTGACACCTGAAAACCCTATAATAGTGAGGGGACACGACCATCGGCTCCCTGCACTTAATACGGACGGAGTCAGGGTCACCTAGAATCAAGCCAGCAAGGAAACACAATAAAGTAAAAGACTTATCTGAACAAACAGCAGACGCAGCCTCCAGCAGTGAACACTTCATCCAGGAACTAGTATAAACCGCAGGGTGAGGCAGTATGGGAGGGAATATAAAGAAAGACGATTAGTCTAAATAAGTGACACCTGGCAGAAGGAAAGGAGATGACAAAGTGAAACCAAAACAAAGAACGTCATACAAGAGGGAGAGAAGAGCGTCTGTCAGACCTTCTCACAGAACTGGCGGTGACAGTACCCCTCCCTCTACGGGTGGACTCCGGACACTCAGAGCCCATCTTCTCAGGATGAGACCTATGGAAAGCCCTGATGAGACGAGTGGCCTTAATGTCTGCCACTGGGACCCACATCCTCTCCTCAGGACCATAACCCTCCCAATGAACGAGGTACTGAAGAGAACCCCGGATAATGCGAGAATCCACAATCCTAGAGACCTGAAATTCAAGATTACCATCAACAAAATCGGAGGAGAAGGCAAAGAGGAGGGTACAAAGGGTTGAACATAAGGTTTTAATAGGGACCTGTGAAAAACATTATGGATCTTCCAAGTCTGAGGAAGATCAAGACGGAAGGCAACGGGATTGATGACGGACAAGATCTTGTAAGGCCCAATAAACTTAGGACCCAACTTCCAGGAGGGAACCTTCAGTTTGATATTCTTTGTAGACAACCACACCAGATCACCCACATTCAGGTCAGGACCAGGCACACGTCTCTTATCCGCCCCACGCTTATATCTCTCACTCATCCTCTTCAGATTACCCTGAATCTTTTGCCAAATAAATGACAAAGACGAGGAAAATCTCTCCTCATCAGGTAAACCAGAAGACCCCTCTCCAGAGAATGTCCAAAACTGTGGATAAAACCCATATGCACCAAAAAATGGTGACTTATCAAAGGACTCCTGGCGACAGTTATTTAAAGCAAACTCAGCAAGGGACAAAAAAGAATACCAATCCTCCTGATTCTCCCGCACAAAACAGCTCAGATATGTCTCCAGATTCTGATTGATGCGTTTGGTCTGACTATTCGACTGCGGGTGAAAAGCAGAAGAGAACCCCCAAGCGAGAACAGAAGGCCTTCCAGAATCTGGAAACAAATTGCGTGCCCCTATCAGAAGCGATGTCTGAAGGAATGTGTAACGGATCTCCTGGCACCCCGACCGGGTACCTCCGTCGATGGATGCTCCTAGTGCTTCCCGAGGACTCCAAGCACTCCACTTGACACCGTAAGCACTGCAGGAACCAGGAACAGGAACAGCCCTTACAAGAGCTAGTAGTTCTAGCCAGGGGAGTATAGCAAATCTTCAGCGAAAAGCTGAAGAGAATGGCAAGAGAATGCCAAGAGTGTGCAAAGCAGTAATCAAAGCAAAAGGTGGCTACTTTGAAGAACCTAGAATATGACATATTTTCAGTTGTTTCACACTTGTTTGTTATGTATATAATTCCACATGTGTTAATTCAAAGTTTTGATGCCTTCAGTGTGAATCTACAATTTTCATAGTCATGAAAAAAATAAAGAAAACTCTTTGAATGAGAAGGCGTGTCCAAACTTTTGGTCTGTACTGTATATATATATTTTCATCTGTACAATGTATCATTTTGTGTAAGATGTCCTTGTGGTGCATGTGGTCCGCCCCGGCATCCTCCATTGTATGCATTTTTTGCTAGGGATTGTCGTTATCTGCGGACCACGTGTCCGGTTATAGACACACTACAGTGTTTGGGTTTGGAGCATTTCCTCCTGTTTAGGCCACTTTTTTCAGTGAGTTTTTGTCTTTATGTGTGTTGAATCGCTTCACATGGTCACATGTTCTGTTGTGGGTGCGGCGCTCACAGCTTAATTCTACCTCACAGTGCATTGGTGATACCACTATGGAGGCATGTGAGAGTCTGGCCCCATGCTTGCTGAGACACCGTGATGTGGTGCATCAGAGGCACTGATATGTTAATAACTGGAAGATATTGGAAAAGTTCTCAGCTTTTAACATCGACTTGAGGAATTCACTAGTATTGTCAGTTGCGTATCATTTTGGTGGATTTTTTGCAGTGATTTGTTATAAGGGAAGATATCCAATTGGATCGTGGACGATCAGGCAGAAGTTATCTATAGTCAACAAAGTGGCAGCAGGGCCTCCCCTGTACAATGTTTCCTCATCCAAAATTCCGCAGTGACATGCCCTGTAATTTTTTATTTCTCATTCCAATAAGGGATTCTTAAGAGTCCTGTATTGTTATTTATCGCCACTACCTCCCCGAGTCGGGAGTGGGTAATTGCAGCGCGCCTCCTGCCTTCCTTCGATTCTTCCACTTTAATAACTTAACCCACCCTCTCCACCCAATCAGATTTCAGCCATTGACCTACCTTGGATATGTGGTATCCCTTTCTCAGTCTCCCTCTCGAGCAAGGAACCCTGATTCCCCGTGATCACCATGGTAGGCGCATAAAAGAACATTGAAAGTTGATAGGGAAGATATCCAATTGAATCGTGGACGTCACGGGGATGTGCAACATAGTGGAGCAGTACCGTATGTGTGCACACGCCTACAAGTACTGACTCATGGGTCTTCCCCCTTCAACTTCTGGGTCTCCAAATTGGGCACATGGCCTGAGCTTGCCTTTTATGCCTTGGAGGTGCTCTCCTGCCCTCCCCACAGTGTATTGTCTGAACAATTGTTTAGCACGGCAGGAGGGGGTTATCACAGACAAGTGCAGCCGCCTGTCCACAACCAATGTGGACAAGCTCACATTCATTAAAATGAACCACGCAGGGATCCCACAGGACTTGTCCGTACCTTGTGCAGAATAGACATGTATACCGGCCTCACCCACCCATTGTTGTACTCCAGCACACTTTCTCTTTGTTTTATTTTTCTATCTACCCAAATAAAAATAAAAAATAATAATAAAATAAAATAAAAACCAAAACCAAAAACCAGTGTTGGCTACCTCCTCCTTCTCCACCGCCGCTTCCACCTACACCGCCACATCCACCACCTCCTCAACTTCCTACTCCATATGGACCTCCTCCAACTAGATCAAGATTATAATTTTTTTATTTTTATGTATTTTATGTTATTTTAAGTCATTTCCCTAACCACATTTGTTTGCAGAGCACTTGCCTTACTCTTAACCACATTTTGCTGCCTTTGGCAGCCCACTAGCCCTTTCCATGACTTTTTAAGAGCCATTTTAGTGCTCAAAAGTTCGGGTCCCCATTGACATCAATGGGGTTCGGGTTCTGGGTCAAGGGTCAAGTTCGTTTCGGGGTCAAGTTCGAACTTTTTTGCAAAGTTCGGCCGAACCTGTCAAACCTGAACTTCCAGGTGTCCGCTCAACTCTAATCAGGAGGCCACAGAGTGGCAAGGTGACATTGAGTGGAGATGGCAGCAGTATGAGGAGACCACAGAGTTGCAAGGTGACATAGTGTCGATATGGCAGAAGCAGCAGCAGCATCAGGAGACCACAGAGTGGCAAGATGACGTAATGTGGAGATGGCAGTAGCAGAAGCAGCAGCATCAGGAGACCACAGAAAGGCAAGGTGACATATTGTGGAGATGCCAGCAGCATGAGGAGACCACAGAATGGCAAGGTGACATAGTTTGGAGGTGGCAGCAGCATCAGGAGGCCACTAGTGATGAGCAGCAGGGGCAATATTCAAATTTGCTATATTTTGCGAATATTTCATAGAATATTCGTCATATATTCGAGAATTCGAGATTATATTCTTGATTGCGAAAATCAGCAATGTATTATTTGCCTAATGAACGTGAAATACCGACGTGGCTCACTTATGATACATTTTTCAAGCTGGTATAAGTTTCCTGAGACTGGTGTTGACATGGCAGAACATTAGAATAGCTTTATATGCAGATAGAGTGCTCCAATATATTTGTCCTTGCGAATTTTCAGCAATTAATGATGCGCATATTTTTTTACAATACATGCAACTTGTATATTATGGGGCAGGCAACTTTTCTATTGGTTTCTAGGGATGTTGCTAAGCTGTGACAAAGCTTTCTCATTGGCCCACAAGCCACAAGAAGAAGATCACCTGATGTGTACTGTGTTAAAAAAACACAAAAAAAAACTAATATTCCTCATTACGAATATATAGCACTATATTCTAAATTTTCGTGAATTCTCTAAGTGCCGATATTCGCGATAAAAATTTGCTTTTTGAATATTCACGCTCAACACTAGAGGCCACGGAGTGGCAAGGTGACATTGGGTTGATATGGCAGCAGCAACAGGATACCACAGTGTGGCAAGGTGACATAGTTTGGAGATGGCAGCAGCATGAGGAGACCACAGAGTGGCAAGGTGACATAGTGTGGAGTTGGCAGCAGCAGCAAGAGCAGCAGGATACCACAGAGTAGCAATGTGACATAGTGTGGAGATGGCAACAGATGAAGAGACCACAGAGTGGCAAGGTGACATAGCGTGGAGACGGCAGCAGCATCAGCAGACCACAGATTGGCAAGGTGACATAGCTTGGAGGTGGCAGCAGCAGGAGGCCATAGAGTGGCAAGGTGACATAGTGTGGATATGGCAGCAACAGCAGCAGGATATCACAGAGTGGCAAAGTGGCATAGTGTGGAGATGGCAGCAGCATGAGGATACCACAAAGTGGCAAAGTGAAATAATGTGGAGATGGCAGCAGCAGCAGGACACCACAGAGTGGCAAGGTGACATAGTGTGGAGATGGCAGCAGCATCAGGATACCACAGAGTGGCAAGGTAACATAGTGTGGAAATGGCAGCAGCAGCTGCATCAGGAGACCACAGAGTGGCAAAGTGATATAGTGTGGAGATGGCAGCAGCATGAGGAGACCACAGAGTGGAAAGGTGACATAGTGTGGATATGGAAGCAGCAGCAGGATACCTCAGAGTGGCAAGGTGACATAGTGTGAAGATGGCAGCAGCATGAGGAGACCACACAGTGGCAAGGTGACATAATGTGGAGATGGCAATAGCAGCAGCATCAGGAGACCACAGAGTGGCAAGGTGACATAGTTTGGAGATAGCAGCAGCAGGTGCATCAGGAGACCACAAAGTGACCCAGTAACAGAGTGGGGCAATGCGTCGCAATATCAGTACCCGCTGACAAAGGTGGGTGCAAGAAGGAGCACTTGGCATCAGATGTGTGGCATGAGGCGGGTTGCAGCATCAGAGTAGTAGCTGAGGCAGGTAGTCAGAAGAAACCGTTCTCTTGTATAAAAGTGTTGGTGTGGCACCATGGATGATCTAGTCTGATGCATCAGGAATTGCTGGTTGGAAATCCTGGCTGATCCATGCCTGATTCATCTTGACAAAGGTCAGTATCTCCACATTTTGGGTGGACAGGCGAGTTCTCCTTGGGGTAACTATGGCCCGCCACACTAAACACCTGCTCTGATGCCACACTACTGGCCGGGCAGGACAGCTTTTCCAGGGCAAACTCTGCTAGTTGCAGCCACAAATCCAGTTTGGCTACCCAGTAGTCCAGCGGATCTTCAATGTGGGGTGGCAGGGTGCTGTCCAAGTATGCCACCACCTGCTGGTTCAGGTCCTGCTCCAGGTCTACCTGCTGCTGCTGGTGAGTAGTTTCTTCACTATGTGGGTGAAGAAAGCTACTCATTAGCGACTCTAGACTCTATCCCACCCCTCCCCAGCAGCCATGGTAGTGGAACATGAGCGCAGAAGGCCCCCAATAAGACCTGCAAGAGGATGGACGATGGGGCCGATAGGCAGCGGCCAACTGACTACATAGAATGTCTCTGTAGAAGTTTAGTTTGTTCTCCCTCTCGGTGGGTGTAAAAAAGTCCCCCATTCTGGACCGGTAGTGAGAGTCCAACAAGGTAGAGAGACAGAAGTCTTCCCTCTGCCGAATGGTGATAATTCATCTGTCACTACGCAAGCACGTGAGCATGCATCATGCCAGTTTTGCAATTGACTCTGAGGGACTCCCTGCCTCCATCTCGACTGCATACTGCCATGGTGTGTCTGGGTCCTCTGTCTCATCTTCCTCATCGCCTTGTAGCCTCTCTGTCTGCTCATTCTCCTTCTGTCCTGTCAGCTGAGTAGAAAAACTACCTATTTTGCTATGCATTGCCTGTGCTCCATTGTCCTCCTCCCCCTCCTCTTCCAGTTGAGCCCCCACAGGCTCATGTGGCCGTGAGATCGAGGTGCCACGTCTCCTGTCCCTTGTCCAGCCATAGTTACCAGCATCTGTTCCAGGACATGAAGAAGTGAAATGACGTTGTTCATCCCATAGTCCTGGCAACTAACAAATAACATGGCGTCCTCAAAGGGTCTGAGCAAACGGCAGGTGTTACGCATGAGCTACAACTGGCTGACATTGAAGATACACAGTGGACTACTCCTATCCGCTTGCATCATCAAGGAATCGTTGATGGCCTTTCTTTGTTCGTATAATCGGTCCAACATATGGAGCGTGGAATTCCAATGGGTGGAAATGTCGCATATTTGCCTATGTTGGGGGATGCCGTTCTGCTGCTGCAGCTCAAGGAGGGTGTGCTTTGCGGTATACGAGTGGCTGAAGTGCATGTAAAGTTTCCTGCCCATTTTTAGGATGTCTTGCAGATGGGTGGAAGACTTCAGGAACCGCTTGACAACCAGATTGAACACGTGTGCCATGCATGGCGCATGGCTCAACCTTTCTTGACGCAGCGCTGACATCATGTTCTTCCCGTTGTTGGTCAGCATGGTTGCGATTTTCAGTTGTCATGAAGAAAGCCAGGATTAGATTTCTTGATGCATCACACGGAGCAGTTCCTCCCCTTTGTGCAGGTGCAGAACAGCGTGACACCGCCGAGCCCTGCGCATGTGGTATGCTGGAGGGGCACTGTGATTTGTCTCTGCAGTGGAGGCTGAGGACATGGTGGAGGATGAGGAGGCAGGGGCGGATATTGTCGCTTGACCAAGGGTGTGACAACGTGGAGGCAGAAGCGACATGACCTGGCCAAGTTGCTGGTGTGGCTATGCAGAAACCACAATCACCCAGTGGGCCATAAAGGACATGTTTTGTCCCTGACCGTAGTTACAGCTTCACACGTCGGCACTGCTGTGCACTTTGGCAGACACCGTCAGGCTCAAAGACTGGCCCACCTTCTGCTCTACATATTTGTGTGGGGCTGGTAATGCCTTTTTGGAAAAGAAATGACACCTTAGGACTCTTAACCTCGGCACAAGCCATAAGTTCTCAGAAAGGTGCAGAGTCCACCACTTGGAAAGGGAGGGGCTGCAGCACCAGCAACTTGGACAGTAGCACGTTCAGCTTCTGCGCCGTTGGATGCATGCAAGCATACGGCTGTCTCTTGGCAATCGCTTTGGTGATCGGCTGCTGATGGAATGACTGATGACTGAGTAATAGGAGGCAGGAGCATCTGGACCAGCAGAAGATTGGAATGATAGACAGCTCTCTTCGGCTGAGTTGGTGAAGCGTTGACTGCAGAAACCTGGTGCGTGCCACTGGCTGATGCAGCGGTTGCTGGGGCAGGCTGGACCACCACATCGGAGCCATGGATCTCCCAGGCCACTATATGGCGACACTGCATATGTTGACGCAGGGCCGTAGTGCCAACATTGATGTAGGTCACGGACGGATCTAATTTCCCCTCGAGAACAGGGAAACAGAAAAAGAGAGAGAGAGCGCACAATAGTGTAATATGTTCAACCGGATAAGGATATCAAAGTGAGAAATATCCAAACCCCCCTTTGGAGTTGTGCTCCGGCAGGCACAACTCTACTGTAAACTTTGATGGAAATAAGACCTTTAGACCAGGACTGCAGCCGCAGGTTTTGTAGTCTCTTGGATGGGATGTCCAGTCCCCCAAAAGAAATTTGTGGTGAAGAAAAGAGGTTCTGCGTCGGCGCGAAATCACTAGTGGAAGCGGTCTTATAGATGTAATCTTCTTTTAATCAGAAACAACGCGTTTCGGGGATCAAAGACTCCCCTGATGAAGGGGAGTCTTTGATCCCCGAAACGCGTTGTTTCTGATTAAAAGAAGATTACATCTATAAGACCGCTTCCACTAGTGATTTCGCGCCGACGCAGAACCTCTTTTCTTCACCACGTAGTGCCAACATTGGCACCCTGGCCACGCTTCACCTTCTGCCCCAGATGCAACATACGGATGTAGTAGAGTTAACACTCATGATTTATGAGACGTGTTATCTAAACTAAATGCATTAAGCAAACACCTTCAATTGCTTTTCAATGTCTTTTGTCTCAAGATAACGCAATGAATAAGGAAATTGGAGTTAAGAGCTTGAGTGCTAACCCTGCTACATCTGTATGGCCACGTTCACCTCCTCTGGCGCTTTGAAAAAAAACTGCCACACAACCGAGTAGGTGATTTTTCCCCCCAACAGTCCACACTGACTGATTGCTACCCCCGCTGCCTCCGTGAACCCCTGCACCACTAATTCCCTGGCAGGTAGGCTGCTGCGAAGCAGGTGGTCTACCCCAGGCACGTTTGGGTCCCGACCTCCCACTGCTGCCACCCTGCTGAATCCTGGCCACGCTAGTGGCTTGCTGGCTCAGCCGCTGCCTTACGGGCAAGCTGCCACCCTCTTCTCCTGATGATGAGGAAGCCCCTTCTTCACTCAGCTCACAAGTATGATCGGCTTCATCATCATCGAGTGTCTGCACATAACTGATGTCCTCCTCAACGGCCTCTGGGTCAGTAGTCTGACCACTCACAACACAAGCTCCCTTGCCACTCTCCTCATCACTACTTGCCTGACTAGCGGAGGAAGTGGCGGAAGTCTCCTCCACATCTTGGCTGGACAGTAGCTGCTTAATCTCCTCTAGTAGATCATCCTCGCTAAAAAGTGAAGCTGAGCCCACTGCATGTAGTATTTTTTTGCAGTGATGGAACTGTAAACACCAGAGGCAGGTTGAGGACAGGTGAGGGCACAGGACCTGTTCCTGGGCCATGCCAACTAAGGGTTGTGTCTGACGAACCCACCGACTGTTGGCTGAGGGTGTCTGATGTCACTTGGGATGACGTGGATGACCAATTTAACCAATCAAGAACCACTGGGTTGCTGGTCAAGACACAAACCCTAGATGACACCGGGAGCTCAGGCCTCTCGCTGCGACTACTGCTGCCATGACCCCTTACTCTGCTGCGACCTCTGCTTGCTCCAGAAACATTCAGGCCTCTGCCACTCCTCTGTGTATGGCCTGGCACTTCTCTGCCTGACATACTTGTAGCTGAACTAAACAAATAAAATGGAAATAAAAAAAAAACTAAAAGCAACAAATATCTTTTTCTTTTTGTACTGAAATAGGCCACTAAACGCTTTCCCCACAATTAACTGCTGAATTGCACTGAGAATATATTTTTCTTGTTGTACTAAAATTCGACCGTATACGCTTTGACCAGAAAAAAGTTAAAGAGTGAACTGCGTATATATATTTCTTGAAGTACTGAAAAACGCCAGTATACGCTTTCACCAGAAATAACTGCAGCAGTGAACTGAGAATATATATTTCTTGTTGCACTGAAATTGGCTACTATAAGCTTTCAACAGAAATGACTGCAACAGTCCACTGCGTATATATTTTTCTTTTTTTACTGAAATACGCAACTAAACGCTTTGACCAGAAAAAAGTTAAAGAGTGAAGTGGGTATATATATTTCTTGCAGTACTGAAATACGCCCTTATAAGTTTTCACCATAAATAACTGCAGCAGTGAACCGAGAATATATATTTCTTGTTGGACTGAATTAGGCCACTTTACTAGTGTTGATCGAGCACCGTAGTGCTCGGGTGCTCGGGCCAAACACATCGAGTATAATGGAAGTCAATGGGAGAACCCCAGCATTAAACCAGGTTCCCTCTGCTCTGAAGAGGGGAAGTTGCCTGGTTCATAGGAAAATGTCAAAAATGTATGGAAACACCAACAAAATGGTTCTGTAACAGCATGGGGAGGATGTCTGGATGCATCTTGGACTCGCAGATCGCTGTTGGGAACGATGTTGTCTGAATAGTACGCCACTTTTACAGACTGACAATAATATGCACAAAACGTAATAAAAAAACGATTTCAGAGGAAAATTGTTAAACATTCTTTCCTGCATATTTACTTGTATATAAAGTGCAAGTGCTGCCAAAAATTACAAGGAAGAGGCACTCCGATACAACCTAAATATTACATAAAGGAGGGCCTCATTCACATTGTGGTACAATTGATCATGTAGAGGGACTCCTACACTAAACTAATGCACTAGGTGAAAGGGCTGCCAAAAATTCCAAGGAACCGGCACTCCAATACACCCTTTATTACACATAAAGGAGGGCATCATACACACCCTTGAAAAAGTATGATTGATGGCCTGCTGGTGACCCTCAAAAACATTTGGATCAAGGGCCTGCTGATCTGACCATCTAAAACATTATGGGTGAGGGCCTGCTGCCACTTTGGTGACTCTAGTTAACCTGGGGCCGATCGCATGTCACCGTGATGGCAACGATCCATTCGGATGTCTGGCCTATCAACTTTCGATGTTATTGTCAGCTCAAACAATTGTAACTACGTGTAACGGGGAATCAGTGTTTGATTCAGGAGAGGGAGTCTGAGAAACGGCTAAGGCTACCACATCCAAGCAAGGCAGCATGCGTGAAATTACATATTAGGTATAATTAGGTTAGGGCCTGTAGGTGAGCTGACCCAGTAAAAAAATTTAGGTGCGGGCCTGCAGGTGAGCTGACCCTATAAAAGATTTTAGGTGCGGGCCTGCTGGTGAGCTAACCCTGTAAAAAATTATATGCGAGCACCTGCTGGTGAGCTGACCCTATAAAACATTATATGCAAAGGCCTACAGGTGAGCTGACCCTCTAAAAAATTAAATGTGAGGACCTTCAGGTGAGCTGACCCTTTAAAAGATTTGAGGTGCTGGCCTGCTAGTGAGCTGACCCTGTAAAATATTTGAGTTGCGGGCCTGCTAATGAGCTGACACTGTAAAATATTTGAGGTGCGGGCCTGCTGGTGAGCTGATTTAGTAAAAGATTGTAGGTAAAATTAAATGCGAGGGCCTTCAGGTGAGCTGACCCTGTAAAAGATTTGAGGTGCGGGCCTCTTGGTGAGCTGACCCAGTAAAAGATTGTAGGTGAAGGCCTGCTGGTGAGCCGACCCTCTAAAAAAATATATGCGAGGGCCTGCAGCTGAGCTGACCCTCTAAAAAATTATATGCGAGGGCCTGCAGCTGAGCTGACCCTATAAAACTTTATATTTGAAGGGCATATATGCGAGGGCATTATATGTGACAAATAAGCATGTTGATATGATGGAAGAGGAGGAGGATGAGAAAATAAAGATTTAACCATATAACCTTGTTTCTGGTGGAAGGGGTGCATGGGAATACAGAGGTGGGACGAATCCAAATTTTTTCGAATCCAAATCCGAATCCGAATCCGAAAAGGTTCTCGAATATATCGAATCTTTCGAATCTCGAATCCTACGAATCCTGTACATAATTGTGTGAACGCACGGTGTAAGAAACAAAGTCAGACCGCGTCAGTTTGTCTGAACCTCCACCTCCCAGTCACGGTCACACCCTATATGACCGCGATGACCCCTGCTATGACCCCTGCTCCTATCACTACAAAACATACAGGGTAATACAGCCACATACCTCTTACATCCAGTGACGTCTCTTGTAGATGTTCTCTTTCCTCATCTTCTCCTTTCAGACCTTCAGACCAGACACCAGTTTTCAGCCATTTTTCATCTCTGCAGCTTGACAAAAAAAAAAAAATCTTAGTTTACTACTTTTCCATCATCCTCCCATCTTCTGGACAAATCATCCTAACACCCCCAATACTGTGCCGCTGTGCTCCCCAATACTATACTGCAGAAACTACCCCTGATAATACTAGTACCACACAGAGCCCCCCATATAAAATACCCCTTCTTTGTGGCCTCAGTAGATGCCCCCACAGTGCCACCCAATAATGTGCCAGTAAGTGTCCCCATAGATGCCCCCCTAATCATGTGCCAGTATCAAGTGCGGAGTGCCTCTCTCCTCCCCCCATGTGCCGGTATCATAGTGCCATCTCCCCCCTAATGTGCCCGTATCATAGTGCCATCTCCCCCCATAATGTGCCCGTATCATAGTGCCATCTCCCCCCATAATGTGCCCGTATCATAGTGCCACCTCCCCCCATAATGTGCCCGTATCATAGTGCCACCTCCCCCCATAATGTGCCTGTATCATAGTGCCACCTCCCCCCATAATGTGCCCGTATCATAATGCCACCTCCCCCCATAATGTGCCCGTATCATAGTGCCATCTACCCCCATAATGTGCCCGTATCATAGTGCCACCTCCCCCCATAATGTGCCCGTATCATAGTGCCATCTCCCCCCATAATGTGCCCGTATCATAGTGCCACCTCCCCCCATAATGTGCCCGTATCATAGTGCCATCTCACCCCATAATGTGCCCATATCATAGTGCCTCCCCCCAATGTGCCAGTAGTATCATAGTGCCTCTCACCTCTCCCCCTGGCATTCACAGACCCCCCCACCCCATAACGGTGCCATCCACAGAACCCCCCCACCCCATAACGGTGCCATCCACAGACCCCCCCCACCCCATAAAAGTGCCATCCACAGACCCCCCCACCCCATAACAGTGACATCCACAGACCCCCCCACCCCATAACAGTGCCATCCACAGACCCCCCACCCCATAACAGTGCCATCCACAGACCCCCCCACCCCATAACAGTGCCATCCACAGACCCCCCCACCCCATAACAGTGCCATCCACAGACCCCCCCACCCCATAACAGTGCCATCCACAGACCCCCCCACCCCATAACAGTGCCATCCACAGACCCCCCATCCTATAACAGTGCCATCCACACCCCATAACAGTGCCATCCACAGACCCCCCCCCACCCCATAACAGTGCCATCCACAGACCCCCCCCCACCCCATAACAGTGCCATCCACAGACCCCCCCACCCCATAACAGTGCCATCCACAGACCCACCACCCACCCCTTAACAGTGCCATCCACAGACCCCCCCACCCCATAACAGTGCCATCCACAGACCCCCCCACCCCATAACAGTGCCATCCACAGACCCCCCCATTGCCGCTTCAGTAGTTATATAATGTGTAATTGTGATTAATAATCATGCTGCCCCCTCTGTGTGTAGTATTACATTCAATAAATCTTACTTACAGCCGGCTACTGCTATCGTAACAGGCCGGCCGGGCAGACGAGCGGCAGCGTCACTGACTGACGTCACCTGCCTGAGCCGCCTGCTTTATGAATGAAGCGGCGCAAGCAGGTGACGTCAGTCAGTGACGCTGCCGCTCGTCTGCCCAGCCGGCCTGTTACGATAGCAGTACTAGCCCTGTAAGTAAGATTTATTGAATGTAATACTACACACAGAGGGGGCAGCATGATTATTAATCACAATTATACATTATATAACTACTGGAGCGGAGGGGCCGGAGCACAGTGAACGCACCGGCCCCCAGCTCCGCCTCCCAGTCCCTCCCACCGGATTCGTCGGATTCGTTTCAAGCAAATTACGTCTGGATTCGAGTCCACGAATCCCACGAATCCAGCAAGATTCGAGGGATTCGTGGATTCGACGAATCCCCCGTCCCATCTCTAGAATACAGTGTATTGAGTACATTATAAACAACACATTTAAAATGCCTTTATGTTCAGCCGCTTTCCTCTAGTGGAGTCGAGAAGTTATGGTCAATCCAGGCCAGCAGTGAACTGAGAATATATATTTCTTGTTGCACTGAAATTGGCTACTATAAGCTTTCAACAGAAATGACTGCAACAGTCCACTGCGTATATATTTTTCTTTTTTTACTGAAATACGCCACTAAACGCTTTGACCAGAAAAAAGTTAAAGAGTGAAGTGGGTATATATATTTCTTGCAGTACTGAAATACGCCCTTATAAGTTTTCACCATAAATAACTGCAGCAGTGAACCGAGAATATATATTTCTTGTTGGACTGAATTAGGCCACTTTACTAGTGTTGATCGAGCACCGTAGTGCTCGGGTGCTCGGGCCAAACACATCGAGTATAATGGAAGTCAATGGGAGAACCCCAGCATTAAACCAGGTTCCCTCTGCTCTGAAGAGGGGAAGTTGCATGGTTTATAGGAAAATGTCAAAAATGTATGGAAACACCAACAAAATGGTTCTGTAACAGCATGGGGAGGATGTCTGGATGCATCTTGGACTCGCAGATCGCTGTTGGGAACGATGTTGTCTGAATAGTACGCCACTTTTACAGACTGACAATAATATGCACAAAACGTAATAAAAAAACGATTTCAGAGGAAAATTGTTAAACATTCTTTCCTGCATATTTACTTGTATATAAAGTGCAAGTGCTGCCAAAAATTACAAGGAAGAGGCACTCCGATACAACCTAAATATTACATAAAGGAGGGCCTCATTCACATTGTGGTACAATTGATCATGTAGAGGGACTCCTACACTAAACTAATGCACTAGGTGAAAGGGCTGCCAAAAATTCCAAGGAACCGGCACTCCAATACACCCTTTATTACACATAAAGGAGGGCATCATACACACCCTTGAAAAAGTATGATTGATGGCCTGCTGGTGACCCTCAAAAACATTTGGATCAAGGGCCTGCTGATCTGACCATCTAAAACATTATGGGTGAGGGCCTGCTGCCGCTTTGGTGACTCTAGTTAACCTGGGGCTGATCACATGTCCCCGTGATGACAACGATCCATTCGGATGTCTGGCCTATCAACTTTCGATGTTATTGTCAGCACAAACAATTGTAACTACGGGTAACGGGGAATCAGTGTTTGATTCAGGAGAGGGAGTCTGAGAAACGGCTAAGGCTACCACATCCAAGCAAGGCAGCATGCGTGAAATTACATATTAGGTATAATTAGGTTAGGGCCTGTAGGTGAGCTGACCCAGTAAAAAAATTTAGGTGCGGGCCTGCAGGTGAGCTGACCCTATAAAAGATTTTAGGTGCGGGCCTGCTGGTGAGCTAACCCTGTAAAAAATTATATGCGAGCACCTGCTGGTGAGCTGACCCTATAAAACATTATATGCAAAGGCCTACAGGTGAGCTGACCCTCTAAAAAATTAATTGTGAGGACCTTCAGGTGAGCTGACCCTTTAAAAGATTTGAGGTGCTGGCCTGCTAGTGAGTAGTGTTGAGCGCGAATATTCGAATTGCGAATTTTTTTCTCGAATATCGCAATTTCGAGATTTCGCGAATATTTAGAATATCGTTCTATATATTCGCGAAATAGAATATTCGTTTTTTTTATTTTTTTTTTTATTATATTTTTTTCTTTCCCACTTCCCTAAAATTGTTCTTACCTGTCCTTTGGATTCCTGGCTTCCTGGCTGCTCCAGTCAGTGGCGTTTTCAACTTACTGCTATATTCCATATTAGCTAAATTACAATCTAATCTATATGTGTATTTTACGAAATTTCGCAATAGTCGCAATTGCGATGCGAGTAATATAACACGAAATATTCGCATGAAGATTTCAACTTAGCACTGCTATACTCCATATTCTAGCCTAATATGGAATATAGCTGTGCTAAGTTAGCACTGCTATATTCCATATTAGGCTAGAATATGGAGTATAGCAGTGCTAAGTTGAAATCTTCATGCGAATATTTCGTGTTATATATTATATAACACGAAATTTTCGCATGAAGATTTCAACTTAGCACTGCTATACTCCATATTCTAGCCTAATATGGAATATAGCAGTGCTAACTTAGCACAGCTATATTCCATATTAGGCTAGAATATGGAGTATAGCAGTGCTAAGTTGAAATCTTCATGCGAAAATTTCGTGTTGTATAAGTCGCATCGCAATTTCGACTTTTTCAAATCTTCTTAATATTGCTCTAACTTCGTCTTTTAGAAATTTCGTAATATTGCTCTAACTTCGTCTCTTAGAATATTACGAATATTCTAAAAGACGAAGTTAGAGCAATATTAAGAAATTTCGTAAAATACACATATAGATTGTAATTTAGCTAATATAGTGCTATAATCCCTTTTTTTTCCTGTAATTTTTTTTTGCCTCTTCTGAACCTAAGTTTTGTAAAATATGTACACTATTAAAAATTATTACTATAGCAGTATATTAGCTTAAATACAATCTATGTGTATTTTACGAAATTTCGTAATATTGCTCTAACTTCGTCTTTTAGAATATTACGAATATTCTAAAAGACGAAGTTAGAGCAATATTAAGAACATTTGCAAAAGTCGAAATTGCGATGCGAGTAATATAACACGAAATAGTCGCATGAAGATTTCAACTTAGCACAGCTATATTCCATATTCTAGCCTAATATGGAATATAGCAGTGCTAACTTAGCACAGCTATATTCCATATTAGGCTAGAATATGGAATATAGCTGTGCTAAGTTGAAATCTTCATGCGACTATTTCGTGTTATATTACTCGCATCGCAATTTCGACTTTTGCAAATGTTCTTAATATTGCTCTAACTTCGTCTTTTAGAATATTCGTAATATTCTAAGAGACGAAGTTAGAGCAATATTACGAAATTTCGTAAAATACACATATTAGCCTAGCCATAGTCATTAGCATAGGAACGTTGCCTTATACTATCAAGATAAATTTTCGCAATATGCGAAAAAAAAAATTCGCGATAATTGGAATAATTGCGGATATTCGATTTCGACGAATATAACACGAATATTCGTGCGAATATTCGCGAAATATCGCGAAATCGAATATGGCACCTCCCGCTCATCACTACTAGTGAGCTGACCCTGTAAAATATTTGAGTTGCGGGCCTGCTAATGAGCTGACACTGTAAAATATTTGAGGTGCGGGCCTGCTGGTGAGCTGATTTAGTAAAAGATTGTAGGTAAAATTAAATGCGAGGGCCTTCAGGTGAGCTGACCCTGTAAAAGATTTGAGGTGCGGGCCTCTTGGTGAGCTGACCCAGTAAAAGATTGTAGGTGAAGGCCTGCTGGTGAGCTGACCCTCTAAAAAAATATATGCGAGGGCCTGCAGCTGAGCTGACCCTCTAAAAAATTATATGCGAGGGCCTGCAGCTGAGCTGACCCTATAAAACTTTATATTTGAAGGGCATATATGCGAGGGCATTATATGTGACAAATAAGCATGTTGATATGATGGAAGAGGAGGAGGATGAGAAAATAAAGATTTAACCATATAACCTTGTTTCTGGTGGAAGGGGTGCATGGGAATACAGAGGTGGGACGAATCCAAATTTTTTCGAATCCAAATCCGAATCCGAATCCGAAAAGGTTCTCGAATATATCGAATCTTTCGAATCTCGAATCCTACGAATCCTGTACATAATTGTGTGAACGCACGGTGTAAGAAACAAAGTCAGACCGCGTCAGTTTGTCTGAACCTCCACCTCCCAGTCACGGTCACACCCTATATGACCGCGATGACCCCTGCTATGACCCCTGCTCCTATCACTACAAAACATACAGGGTAATACAGCCACATACCTCTTACATCCAGTGACGTCTCTTGTAGATGTTCTCTTTCCTCATCTTCTCCTTTCAGACCTTCAGACCAGACACCAGTTTTCAGCCATTTTTCATCTCTGCAGCTTGACAAAAAAAAAAAAATCTTAGTTTACTACTTTTCCATCATCCTCCCATCTTCTGGACAAATCATCCTAACACCCCCAATACTGTGCCGCTGTGCTCCCCAATACTATACTGCAGAAACTACCCCTGATAATACTAGTACCACACAGAGCCCCCCATATAAAATACCCCTTCTTTGTGGCCTCAGTAGATGCCCCCACAGTGCCACCCAATAATGTGCCAGTAAGTGTCCCCATAGATGCCCCCCTAATCATGTGCCAGTATCAAGTGCGGAGTGCCTCTCTCCTCCCCCCATGTGCCGGTATCATAGTGCCATCTCCCCCCCAATGTGCCCGTATCATAGTGCCATCTCCCCCCATAATGTGCCCGTATCATAGTGCCATCTCCCCCCATAATGTGCCCGTATCATAGTGCCACCTCCCCCCATAATGTGCCCGTATCATAGTGCCACCTCCCCCCATAATGTGCCCGTATCATAGTGCCACCTCCCCCCATAATGTGCCCGTATCATAATGCCACCTCCCCCCATAATGTGCCCGTATCATAGTGCCATCTACCCCCATAATGTGCCCGTATCATAGTGCCACCTCCCCCCATAATGTGCCCGTATCATAGTGCCATCTCCCCCCATAATGTGCCCGTATCATAGTGCCACCTCCCCCCATAATGTGCCCGTATCATAGTGCCATCTCACCCCATAATGTGCCCATATCATAGTGCCTCCCCCCAATGTGCCAGTAGTATCATAGTGCCTCTCACCTCTCCCCCTGGCATTCACAGACCCCCCCACCCCATAACGGTGCCATCCACAGAACCCCCCCCACCCCATAACGGTGCCATCCACAGACCCCCCCCACCCCATAAAAGTGCCATCCACAGACCCCCCCACCCCATAACAGTGACATCCACAGACCCCCCCACCCCATAACAGTGCCATCCACAGACCCCCCACCCCATAACAGTGCCATCCACAGACCCCCCCACCCCATAAAAGTGCCATCCACAGACCCCCCACCCCATAACAGTGCCATCCACAGACCCCCCCACCCCATAACAGTGCCATCCACAGACCCCCCATCCTATAACAGTGCCATCCACACCCCATAACAGTGCCATCCACAGACCCCCCCACCCCATAACAGTGCCATCCACAGACCCCCCCACCCCATAACAGTGCCATCCACAGACCCACCACCCACCCCTTAACAGTGCCATCCACAGACCCCCCCCACCCCATAACAGTGCCATCCACAGACCCCCCCACCCCATAACAGTGCCATCCACAGACCCCCCATTGCCGCTCCAGTAGTTATATAATGTGTAATTGTGATTAATAATCATGCTGCCCCCTCTGTGTGTAGTATTACATTCAATAAATCTTACTTACAGCCGGCTACTGCTATCGTAACAGGCCGGCCGGGCAGACGAGCGGCAGCGTCACTGACTGACGTCACCTGCCTGAGCCGCCTGCTTTATGAATGAAGCGGCGCAAGCAGGTGACGTCAGTCAGTGACGCTGCCGCTCGTCTGCCCAGCCGGCCTGTTACGATAGCAGTACTAGCCCTGTAAGTAAGATTTATTGAATGTAATACTACACACAGAGGGGGCAGCATGATTATTAATCACAATTATACATTATATAACTACTGGAGCGGAGGGGCCGGAGCACAGTGAGCGCACCGGCCCCCAGCTCCGCCTCCCAGTCCCTCCCACCGGATTCGTCGGATTCGTTTCAAGCAAATTACGTCTGGATTCGAGTCCACGAATCCCACGAATCCAGCAAGATTCGAGGGATTCGTGGATTCGACGAATCCCCCGTCCCATCTCTAGAATACAGTGTATTGAGTACATTATAAACAACACATTTAAAATGCCTTTATGTTCAGCCGCTTTCCTCTAGTGGAGTCGAGAAGTTATGGTCAATCCAGGCCTTGTTCATTTTTATAAGAGTCAACCTGTCAGCATTTTCAGTTGACAGGCAGATACGCTTATCTGTTATAATGCCAACAGCAGCACTAAATACCCGCTCAGACAAAACGCTGACGGCAGGGCAGGCCAGCACCTCCAAAGCGTAGAGCGCCAGTTCATGTCACGTGTCCAGCTTGGACACCCAGGAGTTGTAAGGCACTGAAGGATCATTGAGGACGCTCACAAGGTCTGCTATGTACTCCTTCACCATCTTACCAAATTTTTCTCTCCTTGTGACAGTAGGCCACGCATCAGGGTAAGGGTGCTGGTGGGGTGTCATGAAACTGTCCCAGGCTTTGGAGAGTGTTGCCCTGGCCACTCTACCGTCAGCATTGTCAGATGGAAATTTTTGGAGCAATTTTTCAACAAGGATTTTCTGGTATTGCACCGTTTTGCTCGTCCATTTTAGACCGAGTTGTCTAAAATGCGTATAACGCGCGTGTCGCGGGAAACTCAGTCTAACATGAAGTCAGCAATGTATGCCAGAGTACCAACAGGCAAGACTTCGCTGTCATCATCAGGAGGATCACTCTCAATCTCCTCATCCTCTTCCTCCTCCTCTTCTGCCCACCCACGCTGAACAGATGGAATTAAACTTCCATGGGTACTACCCTCTGTAGCGTAGGCAACCGTCTCCTGCTCCTCCTCCTCTTCATCGTTCAATTCGCGCTGAGAAGACGAACTGAGGGTGGTCTGGCTATCACCCAATGTAATGTCTTCCCCCATTTCCACCTCTTCCACATGCAAAGTGCCGTCCTTAATTGTGAGCAGTGAGCGTTTGAGTAGACACAGAAGTGAGATGGTTAGGCTGATAATAGTGTTATTGCCACTCACCGTCTGTGTTGATTCCTCAAAGTTTCTTAAAACCTCACAAAGGTCAGGCATCCATGCCCACTCCTCGCTTGTGAATAGCGAAAGCTGACTGGAAAGGTGACGACCATGTTGCAGCCGGTATTCCACTTCTGCCCTCTGCTGCTCACAAACTCTGGCCAACATGTGGCACGTGGAGTTCCAGCGCGTGCTCATGTCGTGCAACAGCCGGTGAGCTGGCAATTTTAAGCGCTGCTGCAGCATTGACAGAACGACTGAAGCGACTGAAGCAGTTGGTGAATTGCAGAAATGTGCACACACTCGGTACACCTTCACCAGTAGCTCAGTCAAATTGGGGTAGGTTTTGAGAAACCGCTAAACGACAAGGTTGAAGACATGGGCAAGGCATGGGATGTGTCTAAGCTTGCCAAGCTCCAAAGCCGCCACCAAGTTACAGCATTTTCAGACACAACCATGCCTGGCTATAGGTTGAGTGGCGAGAGCCACAGCTCAGTCTAGTCTCTTACCCCCTGCCACAGCTCTTGTTTGTCCCCTAAGCACATCAGCTTCAGCACGGCCTGTTGCCGCTTCCCCACTGCAGTGCTACACTGCTTCCAGCTACCGACTGATGACTGACTGGTGCAGCACGTGGATAATTCAGAGGTGGAAGTGGATGAAGAGGCGGAGGAGGAGAAGTGGGGGTTGGAGCCACTAACATAGATGCTGGTGGAAACCCTGTTCGATGTAGGATCCTTGGCGTTGGTAGCACCTGTGCTATCCCAGGGTACGACTTGCTCTCAGCCTCCACAACATTCACCCAATGTGCCGTCAGGGAAATGTAGCATCCCTGGCCGAATGCACTTGTCCATGTGTACTTGGTTAAGTGGACCTTCCAAGTAACTGCGTTGGTCAGGGCACGTGTGATGTTACGGGACACATGTTGGTGTAAGGAGGGCATGGCGCAACTTTAAAAATAGTGGCGGCTGGGGACTGCGTAACGCGGGACGGCAGCCGACATCCGGCTGCGGAAGGCCTCAGTGTCTACTAGCCTAAATGGCAACATTTCCAGTAATTTGGAAAGCTGTGCATTTAGTGCTATGGCCTGTGGTTGGGTGCCTGGGTATTTTCGCTTGCGTTCAAATGCCTGGGGTAAGGACATTGGTAATGGATATTTACGCAAGGGGGTGCTCCATGGAACAGTTGCAGGCCTGTTTGGTATGGTCCGCCTTCTCCCTTTTGCCACCCCACTGCCTCTTCCAGACTGTTGCGGTACTGCAGATCCCTCCCCCTTTATACTGCTCTCCTCGCTCGGCTTGCCACCTTCCTAGGTTGGGTCAGTGATCTCATCGTCCACCACCTCCTCTTCCACTTCCTCACTCTGATCATCCTCCTGATTTGTTGAGCTAACCACAAACTCATTGATTGCCAACTGTGTCTCATCCTCTTCATCAACCTCTTGAGACAGTAATTGCGGTTGACTCATTGGAAACTGTGTCTAATCATCATCTACCTCATTATGCTCTAATTGCAGTTCACGACCGTCATGTTCTTGTGACTGTGGATGCTCAAGAGGTTGGGAATCAGGGCACAAGATCTTATGTCCCTCTTCAAGCGTGCTTGGCGAGAGGGCCAAATCAAGTAATGGTGCTTGTGAGGAGAAGCAGCTCGGAGACACCGTTCGTGGATTTACTAAATTGAGGGCAACGCTAGTATCCGTACAGCGCCCCTGGCTACAGCAGGATGGAATCAGCTAGTCTTCAGACAGCGTTCTATGATGAGGAGGAGGAGGCAGCCGCAGACTACAGGGATGCAGACAGAAAGGAAGTCTGGTATGATGCCCTGGAAAATGCCCAGCGGCGGCGAGGTGAGAGTCTCCCCAGTTATGAGCAGCGGCTACAGAAGCGTGTGGCGATGCGGATGGGTCGCTTGGGAGAGCAGCCCCTGGATGGCTGGGTAACAGAGCTCAAGAACCTGGTATGTAAGGAGCTTTGGCTAGAGAACGCTTAACAGGCCCTAAGGTGGCATGTCATTCAACATTCCCCCTGGATGGCTGAGCATGACAGACCCGAGGGTGAGGAGTTTGATGGACCGGGGTTACTATGGGATGCCTTGGAGGAGGACATTGATCTTGGCAGCACGGAGAAGTCTAGGTTTTGGGATATCTACGACTACCGGATGGGCATGTATGTTTATGCTGACGGAAGGGAGGTGAGCAAAGACATGACCCTCCTGGTAACAAGGGAGTGGGAGCTGGAGCAGACCTACCAACACCTGCTCAGCTCCATTCATCCCCAACCTACTCGACAAGCAGAGCCAGATCTGCCCTCCTGCAACTTGGAAGACTTGCCGGCGATACCCCCTGCTTCCCTACCAACCCCCAAAGTAGGGAACTTCATCGACTGGTTCTGGGAAGACCTCCCGATGGCAGGTGGAGATGGGACCGAGGTCTCTCCACCGGCCCTACAGAGATGCTGGACGGCCGGTTCAGATCCCCCACCAACCCTGCAGGAAGGCCAGGAGGAGGAGGTAAGCGATTCCTCCTCTCCACAGCCGATCTGCAACAAGGTCCTGGGGATAGGATTCCCTGACCACATCCCAGTAGAAGAGCTGGCATCTGGGCAGAGCGCAGTCAGCCTCTGCCCTCCCCTATCCTCTTCTCCAGAGCCGGACATCCCACAGGCTACCCCAGCGGAAGAGCTGGCATCTGGGCAGAGCGCAGTTGGCCTCTGCCCTCCTCTATCCTCTTATCCAGAGCCTGACTTCCCACAGGCTACCCCAGCAGAAGAGCTGGCATCTGGGCAGAGCGCAGTTGGCCTCTGCCCTCCTCTATCCTCTTATCCAGAGCCTGACTCCCCACAGGCTACCCCAGCAGAAGAGCTGGCATCTGGGCAGAGCGCAGTCAGCCTCTGCCCTCCCATATCCTCTTCTCCAGAGCCGGACATCCCACAGGCTACCCCAGCGGAAGAGCTGGCATCTGGGCAGAGCGCAGTTGGCCTCTGCCCTCCTCTATCCTCTTATCCAGAGCCTGACTTCCCACAGGCTACCCCAGCAGAAGAGCTGGCATCTGGGCAGAGCGCAGTTGGCCTCTGCCCTCCTCTATCCTCTTATCCAGAGCCTGACTCCCCACAGGCTACCCCAGCAGAAGAGCTGGCATCTGGGCAGAGCGCAGTCAGCCTCTGCCCTCCTATATCCTCTTCTCCAGAGCCGGACATCCCACAGGCTACCCCAGCGGAAGAGCTGGCATCTGGGCAGAGCGCAGTTGGCCTCTGCCCTCCTCTATCCTCTTCTCCAGAGCCGGACATCCCACAGGCTACCCCAGCGGAAGAGCTGGCATCTGAGCAGAGTGCAGTTGGCCTCTGCCTTCCTCTATCCTCATATCCAGAGCCTGACTCCCCACAGGCTACCCCAGCAGAAGAGCTGGCATCTGGGCAGAGCGCAGTCAGCCTCTGCCCTCCCATATCCTCTTCTCCAGAGCCGGACATCCCACAGGCTACCCCAGCGGAAGAGCTGGCATCTGGGCAGAGCGCAGTTGGCCTCTGCCCTCCTCTATCCTCTTCTCCAGAGGCTGACTTTCCACAGGCTACCCCAGCGGAAGCGCTGGCATCTGGGCAGAATGCAGTTGGCCTCTGCCCTCCCCTATCCTCTTCTCCAGAGCCGGACTTCCCACAGGCTACCCCAGCGGAAGAGCTGGCATCGGGGCAGAGCGCAGTCGGCCTCTGACCACCAAGTACCTACAGCTCCAAGCTAGAGAGCAACAAGGAAGCAAGGAGTAGCAGATGCCCCCTCAACAGCTGGGGATATACAGAACAGAGCCAGGCCCCAAAATTCAACAGGTCCAGTATTGGGTTGTGGGTGGACTGTCAGACTAACTCAGATACCGACCGGCATGAGGTCAGGTATCTGGTTAGTCTTCCCTGGGAGGGGGAGATATGTGGCAAAACCAACCTCGCCACTGGGTTTCAGAGGGGCCTGGCTACCAGCCTCTTGCCTCAGGATTATGGCCCATACTAACTTTAAAGGAGCAGACAGACCGGCCGCACAGCTTAAATCTGTCTTTGCAATTGTATTTTGTTATGTGAGGGTACCCAGATAGCTAATTGTATTGTATTTGTGTATTCTGAGTGCCATTCACCTAATGATATGCACTCAGACTTGAGCTATCTGGGAATATGTTAAATGTCTGTGTTGGCTGGGAGGGTGTGACATTGTGTGTTTGGGTGGGGATTCCTGTCCTGTTGTTCTCACATGTGTATTGGTGATTTCTCTTTGTCCTGAGAGATAATTGAATTGCTCTTCGGGTGCCTCCAGGGCAGAGAGGAGGAAACCATGATGCATTGTGGGGATGTGTTGTATCCTGAGTGCTACGTGTCTGTCCTGTGTCACAGTCCTCCTTCTGGTCCCCTAGGGGGGTGTACACCAGATGGGGACCTGCATAAATACGGGCGGGTAGCCCTCAATAAAGAGTTCCTGTTTTACCCTTGATCATGTTGAGGCTGATGTTTGGGTAACTAATCGACGCTGGGGATTGCAATATGCTGGGAGATTTGCTATACTCCCCTGGCTATAACTACTAGCTCTTTTATGAGCTGTTCCTGCTCTCTGGTTTTGGGAGAGGTTCACCCACTGGAGCCTGGAGCCTTGTCGTAGGTCCAGGGTGGGTAGGAGACGGTGAGACCTCAACCAAGCTTTGGCGGTTCGTGGGGTCTGCAGTGCGTACGGTGTCAAGTGGAGTGCTCGAAGTCATCGGAAAGCACTAGGAGCATCCATTCAACGGAGGTACCCAGTCGGGGTGTTAGGAGATCCGTTACAGCCATAATCCTGAGGCAAGAGGCTGGTAGCCAGGCCCCTCCGAAACCCAGTGGCGAGGTTGGTTTTGCCACAGTGCTGAAAAGAGCTCCTCGGAATATCCGAGTGTGGGATCACTTGTTTGGCCACACTGTAAATTGTGGGAGGAAGGAGGATCAGGGTGAGGATTGAGTGTACCAGACCCCTGGCTACATGACTGGACTTGGTGGAAGACAGGGTGGTGATTCACCAATTGGAAGCATTATCTGCTGCAATCCATCAGACCACTTGCTCGCACTGGGCTAACTTCAAGAGTGATGTCCTACACCACCCTGAAAACTGGGACATGAAGCTAGGTATCTTGGATGATTGTTTTTATTGTGCTCTGGCAGCAGGCACAGTTTCTCCGTGCCCAGGGCCACGGCCTCTGCGTGCACCATCAGCATCATGGCCACTTCCCTGTCCCCTACTGCTCGCCTTCTTCTTTTTAAATGTGATATATTCTTGAAAGTATGTCACACGTACAGTAGTGTAGGATTTGGAAGTGTATGTGCAAAATAATTTAACAGCATTTGTAATGAGGAAATGTTACACAAGACAGGTACCACAGGTAATGTCACAGTTTGCAGTGTCTACAGAAAAACTGCACTGAATGTCACTGATATTTTAGGAATGCGCACACTTTAAACAGGAGATGTGGCGCGGATAATTTAACAGTCAGCAACGGACACCATCTACGGAAAAACTGCACTGGCTGTCACTGATATTTTAGGGATGTGCACACTTTAGACAGAAGATGTGGCGCGGATAATTTAACAGTCCGCAAGGGACACCGTCTACGGAAAAAACTGCACTGGATGTCAGTGATATTTTAGGGATGCGCACACTTTAGACAGGAGATGTGTCATGGATAATTTGACAGTCCACAGCGGACAACGTCTACTGAAAAACTGCACTGGATGTCACTGATATTTTAGGGATGCGCACACTTTAAACAGGAGATGTGGCACAGAAAATTTGACAGTCCGCAGCGGACACCGTCTACGGAAAATCTGCACTGGATGTCACTTATATTTTAGGGATGCACACACTTTAGACAGGAGATGTGGCATGGATAATTTAACTCTCCGCAGCGGACACGGTCTACGGAAAAAGTGTACTAGAAACACTGATATTTTAGGAATGCACACACTTTAAACAGGAGATGTGGTGCAGATAATTTAACAGTCCACAGCGGACACCGTCTACGGAAAAACTGCACTGGATGTCACTGATATTTTAGGGATGTGCACACTTTAGACAGGAGATGTGACGCTGATAATTTAACTGTCCACAGCGGACTATTACACGGTATTTAGCGTTGTATGCGCTAAAAATATGTATTTCTTCTGTCACACAGAAGAGTCCTTAAAAGTAGAAAAATCTTCCTATTACACTCCCTACATTGTCTGTCCCTTCCTATGCACAGCTCTCCGTAACACTGAGCAATTTAGTGCAGGTTGAGCAATATATTGCTGTTGTCACACACACTAGTCCTTACAAGGACTTTTGGATCTCTGAAACGTTTTTGTACACTTATGATATTCGATTACACTCCCTACACTCTCTGTCCCTTCCTATCCTCAGCTATCCCTCACTTAGAATAAGCCGAACATGCGTCAACGGCATCACCGATGACGTGTTCCGGCCTGCCAATCACTGTAATGCCAGTAGCCCTTATACGCTTTGACCAGAAATATCTGCAACAATGCAGTGTGTATATATCTTTTTTGTTGTACTGAAATACACCCCTATACTCTTTCAACAGAAATAACTGCAGAAGTGAAATGCGTATATATTTTTCTTGTCGTACTGAATAAGATACTAAGATATAAGCAACTAAAGGCTTTCCAACTTAACACTTGCAGCCCAATAACAAAAAGCTGGAATGACAGAGCTGTCAAATGACTATTTGGATACCCAAATAATCGTTCCCTGCACTTGTAAATCACTTTCTTATCAATGTCCCTTCTGACGTCTCTCCCTGCGATAAGATGCTGTGAAATGAATCCTCCCTATCATTTCCCTGCACTTCTAAATCAATTTTTTGTCTTTTTTTTCCACAATCATTTTTCCAATAGCTGTCCCTAGCAACTTCACACATCTGTCCCTGCACTCTGAACGCTCGAAAATAGCAGAATCTAAAATGGCTGCCGTATTTATAGGGCTGTGACATCACAGGGCTGGCTTGCTGCTGATTGGCTGCATGCAGGCTTGTCAATCTGGGTGATCCCGCCTTCCCAGAGTTCCTTGCCTCATGTCCTCAGTCCTCACATGTGTAGCCGCCATTTTAGGAAAATTTTCTATTCGTTACCATTAAGCGCAAGGAAATTCTCAGTTGTTGTGAATCAAACTTTTCCTGAAATTGAGATCAAATTCCACTTTGTCAGCTTCGATTCGCTCATCTCTAGTTGCTAGTCTCACGGTTCTTCTGCCACCTGTCTTGGGAACGTCCGTGACAGTACCCCCTTCTACGGGTGACCTCCGGACACCCAGGACCAACCTTATCCGGGTGAGTCCTGTGAAAAGCTTTCACCAAACAACTGGCATTCACATCAGATGCCGGTACCCACATCCTCTCCTCTGGTCCATAACCCTTCCAGTGAACAAGATACTGAAGAGATCTACGGAGAACTCGAGAGTCAATTATCTTAGCGATTTGAAATTTCAAACTACCGTCCACCACGACAAGAGCGGATGGCAAGGAAGACTGCTCCAAAGGTTCAACATATCTCTTCAACAAAAATTTATGAGACACATTATGAATTTTCAGGGCCTGAGGGAGTTCAAGATTAGAAGCTACAGGATTACTAATGGCTGAATAATGGTGATCTTATATGGACCAAAAAATATTGGATCCAACTTCCAAGAAGTTACCTTCAACTTAATGTGTCTTGGGGGCAGCCACACAGAATCACCCACTCTTAGGTCCGGACCTTTTTTATACGTATATCAGCCACACATTTATACTTGTTGATATTCAATATCTTGAATTTTCCGCCATATAGATGACAATGATGATGAAAAACATTCCTTCTCAGGGATACCAGAAGTATCTGAACCAGAAAATGTGCCAAACTGCAGGTGTAACCCATATACCCAAAGAAACTGTGACTTCCCAGTGGATTCCTGCCTACGATTATTTATGGCAAACTCTGCCAAAGACAAAAAACAAAGACCACTCCTCCTGGTTCTCAGAGACAAAACATCTCAAGTAATTTTCCAGACTCTGATGAGTGCATTCCGTCTGTCCGTTTGACCGAGGATGAAAAGCCTAAGAAAAGGACAGTTGTACCCCCAGTCGAGTACAGAACACTCTCCAGAATATGGAAACAAACTGAGTCCCACGATCCGAGACCACGTCAGAGGGAATGCCATGGAGCTTCACAATGTTATCAACAAACAAAGTCAACAAAGTTTTTTAGCATTAGGTAGGCCCGGCAGTGCTATAAAGTGCACCATT
>NC_053396.1:113258426-113302981 GCF_905171765.1 Bufo bufo
GTGACACTTTTTTGCAGCTTAGGTGGGCAAAGGGGCCCACATTCCAAAGAGCACCTTTCGGATTTCACTGGTCATTTTTTACAGAATTTGATTTCAAACTCCTTACCACACATTTGGACCCCTAGAATTCCAGGGCAGTATAACTACCCCACAAGTGACCCCATTTTGGAAAGAAGACACCCCAAGGTATTCCGTGAGGGGCATGGCGAGTTCCTAGAATTTTTTATTTTTTGTCACAAGTTAGTGGAAAATTATGATTTTTTTTTTTTTTTCTTACAAAGTCTCATATGCCACTAACTTGTGACAAAAAATAAAAACTTCCATGAACTCACTATGCCCATCAGCGAATACCTTGGGGTGTCTTCTTTCCAAAATGGGGTCACTTGTGGGGTAGTTATACTGCCCTGGCATTCTAGGGGCAAAAATGTGTGGTAAGGAGTTTGAAATCAAATTCTGTAAAAAATGACCAGTGAAATCCGAAAGGTGCTCTTTGGAATATGGGCCCCTTTGCCCACCTAGGCTGCAAAAAAGTGCCACACATGTGGTATCGCCGTACTCAGGAAAAGTTGTCTTTTGCCAAGATATTTCTCTCACCCAGCATGGGTATATGTAAAATGACACCACAAAACACATTCCCCAACTTCTCCTGAGTACGGAGATACCACATGTGTGACACTTTTTTGCAGCCTAGGTGGGCAAAGGGGCCCATATTCCAAAGAGCACCTTTCGGATTTCACTGGTCATTTTTTACACATTTTGATTTCAAACTTCTTACCACACATTTGGGCCCCTAGAATGCCAGGGCAGTATAACTACCCCACAAGTAACCCCATTTTGGAAAGAAGACACCCCCAGGTATTTCGTGATGGGCATAGTGAGTTCATGGAAGTTTTTATTTTTTGTCACAAGTTAGTGGAATATGAGACTTTGTAAGAAAAAAAAAATAAAAAAAAAAAATCAGCAATTTCCGCTAACTTGTGACAAAAAATATAAAATTCTAGGAACTCGCCATGCCCCTCACGGAATACCTTGGGGTGTCTTCTTTCCAAAATTGGGTCACTTGTGGGGTAGTTATACTGCCCTGGCATTTTCCAGGGGCCCTAATGTGTGGTAAGAAAGGTAAATGACCTGTGAAATCCGAAAGGTGCTCTTTGGAATGTGGGCCCCTTTGCCCACCTAGGCTGCAAAAAAGTGTCACACATGTGGTATCGCCATATTCAGGAGAAGTTGGGCAATGTGTTTTGGGGTGTCTTTTTACATATACTCATGCTGGGTGAGAGAAATATCTCGGCAAAAGAAAACTTTTCCCATTTTTTTAAACAAAGTTGGCATTTGACCAAGATATTTATCTCACCCTTCATGGGTATATGTAAAATGACACCCCAAAACACATTGCCCAACTTCTCCTGAGTACGGCGATACCAGATGTGTGAAACTTTTTTGCAGCCTAGATGCGCAAAGGGGCCCACATTCCTTTTATGAGGGCATTTTTAGACATTTGGATCCCAGACTTCTTCACACGCTTTAGGGCCCCTAGAATGCCAGGGCAGTATAAATACCCCACATGTGACCCCATTTTGGAAAGAAGACACTCCAAGGTATTCAATGAGGGGCATGGCGAGTTCATAGAAATTTTTTTTTTTTGGCACAAGTTAGCGGAAATTGATTTTATTTATTTTTTTCTCACAAAGTCTCCCTTTCCGCTAACTTGGGACAAAAATTTCAATCTTTCATGGACTCAATATGCCCCTCACGGAATACCTTGGGGTGTCTTATTTCCGAAATGGGGTCACATGTGGGGTATTTATACTGCCCTGGCATTCTAGGGGCCCTAAAGCGTGAGAAGAAGTCTGGAATATAAATCTCTAAAAAATTTTACGCATTTGGATTCCGTGAGGGGTATGGTGAGTTCATGTGAGATTTAATTTTTTGACACAAGTTAGTAGAATATGAGACTTGGTAAGAAAAAAATAATAATTTCCGCTAACTTGGGCCAAAAAAATGTCTGAATGGAGCCTTACAGGGGGGTGATCAATGACAGGGGGGTGATCAATGACAGGGGGGTGATCAGGGATTCTATATGGGGTGATCACCCCCCTGTCATTGATCACCCCCCTATAAGGCTCCATTCAGATGTCCGTATGTGTTTTGCGGATCCGATCCATGTATCCGTGGATCCGTAAAAATCATACGGACATCTGAATGCAGCCTGACAGGGGGGGTAATCAATGACAGGGGGGGTGATCAATGACAGGGGGGTGATCAGGGAGTCTATATGGGGTGATCACCTCCCCTGGAAGGCTCCAGGGAGACGCCTGTATGTGTTTTGCGGATCCGATCCATCTATCAGTGGATCCGTAAAAATCATGCGGACGTCTGAATGGAGCTTTACAGGGGGGTGATCAATGACAGGGGGGTGATCAATGACAGGGGGGTGATCAGGGAGTCTATATGGGGTGATCACCACAGTCATTGATCACGCCCCTGTAAGGCTCTATTCAGACGTCCGTATGCGTTTTGCGGATACGATCCATCTATCAGTGGATCCGTAAAAATCATGCGGACATCTGAATGGAGCTTTACAGGGGGGTAATCAATGACAGGGGGGTGATCAGGGAGTCTATATGGGGTGATCACCACAGTCATTGATCACGCCCCTGTAAGGCTCCATTCAGACGTCCATATGCGTTTTGCGGATCCGATCCATCTATCAGTGGATCCGTAAAAATCATGCGGACGTCTGAATGGAGCTTTACAGGGGGGTGATCAATGACAGGGGGGTAATCAATGACAGGGGGGTGATCAGGGAGTCTATATGGGGTGATCACCACAGTCATTGATCACGCCCCTGTAAGGCTCCATTCAGACGTCCGTATGCGTTTTGCGGATCTGATCCATCTATCAGTGGATCCGTAAAAATCATGCGGACGTCTGAATAGAGCTTTACAGGGGGGTAATCAATGACAGGGGGGTAATCAATGACAGGGGGTGATCAGGGAGTCTATATGGGGTGATCAGGGGTGATCATTGGTGATCAAGGGTGAATAAGGGGTTAATAAGTGACAGGGGGGGTGTAGTGTAGTGGTGCTTGGTGCAACATATTACTGAGCTACCTGTGTCCTCTGGTGGTCGATCCAAACAAAGGGGACCACCAGAGGACCAGGTAGCAGGTATATTAGACGCTGTTATCAAAACAGCGTCTAATATACCTGTTAGGGGTTAAAAAAAATCACATCTCCAGCCTGTCAGCGAACGATCGCCGCTGGCAGGCTGGAGATCAACTCGCTTACCTTCCGATCCTGTGAACGCGCGCGCCTGTGTGCGCGCGTTCACAGGAAATCTCGCGTCTCGCGAGATGACGCGTATATGCGTGACTGTGGGCAGCGCTGCCACCTCCGGAACGCGAATCTGCGTTAGGCGGTCCGGAGGTGGTTAAAGAGGACCTTTCACCAGAGGAAAGCCTCTAAACTAACTATACAGAAGTGTAGAGCGGCGCCCAGGGATCCCCCTGCACTTACTGTTATCCCCGGGCGCCGCTTCGTTCTCCCGGTATAGCCTCCGGTATGTGAGTAGTTAGGCTCCACCCACTTGATCCTGCCGGCGTCTTCTTCTCCTATGCTGTAGCGCTGGCCAATCACAGCGCTCAGCTCATAGCCTGGCTATGAGCTGAGCGCTGTGATTGGCCAGCACTACAGCATAGGAGAAGAAGACGCCGGCAGGATCAAGTGGGTGGAGCCTAACTACTCACATACCGGAGGCTATACCGGGAGAACGGAGCGGCGCCCGGGGATAACAGTAAGTGCAGGGGGATCCCTGGGCGCCGCTCTACACTTCTGTATATTTAGTTTAGAGGCTTTCCTCTGGTGAAAGGTCCTCTTTAAGGTACTGTGATTAGTGTAAATTGTCTTTTCTAGGTGACAGGTTCCCTTTAACAAAAAAAAACACAGCGGCAACAGGTGACTTCGAGGGTCGTATGTGTCCTTTTCTCAGACTCTCAGAGATATAAGCACGCATAGCGACCCTCTCAGGTTGGGAAAGATTGTATAAACGAGATTTAGGCAGCTTAGCGCCTGGGATGAGATTAATAGGGCAATCGTACTCCCTGTGCGGGGGCAAATCCTGAACTCCACTCTCAGAGAAGACATCCGAAAATTCTGAGAGGAAAGGTGGTACAGTCTTAGTAGAAACCTCAGAAACAGATGTCGTGAGGCAATTCTCTCTGCAAAAAACACTCCAACCATTTATTTGCCTAGCTTGCCAATCAATGGTGGGGTTATGTTTAGTGAGCCAGGGTAGCCCCAACACTAGAGGAGTAGGCAAACCGCTAAGGACGAAACATGACACATCCTCAACATAAGCATCACTCACAATTAAACGGATATTGTGAACTATGCCCTTTAATGATTTCTGAGAAAGTGGAGCGGAATCAATAGCAAAAACAGGAATATCCTTTCCCAAAGTGCATACCTGGAAACCATGAGTTATTGCAAATTGCTAATCAATGAGATTGACAGCTGCTCCACAAAAATCTCACAAAAAATACTCTTGCTCTCTAGCGCCACCCTAGCAGGCAGGACAAAACGGGAACTACAAGCAAACGGAAAACCTTCAATTTCCGCCTCAACCCTGCCAATAGTAACAGACGGAACATTTTTAAAAGATTTTTTCCTTTTTGTTTCTTTATTACTCCCAGAAAACTGCCTGTATCTCCTAGAGGGACAAACATTTGCCAAATGATTTATACCTCCACAACAAAAACAAACCCTCCCATGCGGGCTGAATCTTCTATTGTCAGAGGCAATCAACCCCAGCTGCATGGGCTCCTGCTCAGAAGGGGCTGACAGCGACTGAGACCCCTGCGCACAGAATGAGACCGCTGCACTGTCCCGGGGCTGAGTATGACAGGAAGGAGAGATCTCTCCTCTCTCTCTAAGACGCCTGTCAATACGAACGGCCTGAGACATAGCAGAGTCCAAGGAGATAGGCCTCTCATGAAAGGAAAATGCATCTTTCAATCCCTCTGAAAGACCATGGCAAAATTGACTTCGGATTGCAGCATCATTCCAACCAGTATCAGCTGCCGATCTCCAAAATTCTGAGCAGTATATCTCTGCGGATTGTTTACCCTGGCATAACAGACGTAGTCTAGACTCAGCCAGAGCAATACGATCCGGATCATCATATATCTGACCCAGGGCTAAAAAGAATTAATCCACTGAACGGAGGGGCCGTGCCCCCTCCGGCAGCGAAAAGGCCCAAGACTGAGCGTTACCCCTGAGCAGCGATATAATGATCCCCACCCTCCGTTCCTCATCACCAGAGGAATGGGGAAGAAGGCGAAAATGGAGTTTGCAAGCCTCTCTAAAACGCACAAAATTCTCACTACCCCCGGAGAACGTATCCGGGAGCGAGATCTTAGGCTCAGAACAAACTCCATGAACGCAAGCTGAACCGGTCACTTGAAACTGAGAAAAAGTCTTACGGAGATCAGCTACCTCCAATGAAAGACCCTGGAAGCGTTCAGCCAAAAGTGAAACCGGATCCATGCTTGAGACGGTTTTGGCGGCTTATAATGTCACGGATGGTGTACAGGAAACAAGACAATACAAAAGAATCTATGACTCACTGGATCCAAAACTAAGGAACAAAAGGGAGACCCCTGCATGAGACCTGTCTCTCTCCCTGACTGCTCAGCCTATGCGAACACCCCAAAGGTGGATGGTCGCATATCCACGTACCTCGACTATCTAACACCTGAACACCCTACAATAGTGAGGGGACACGACCACCGGCTCCCTACACTAGACACGGAGGGAGTCAGGGTCAACTGAGATCCAGCAAACAGAAAGTCACAAATAAAAGTACAGCACTTATCTTGTAGAAGACTGGGAAATAAGAACAGCATGCACACACACTCCAGGAAGTTGTATAAGCCGCACACTAATGCATTATGGGGAGGAATTTAAAGGGATGCAATCAGTCCAACTGCATGACAGCTGAGAGAGGCTAACGAGATGAGGAACTGAAAACCAAAACAAAGAAAACTCAAGGAGGAGGTTCTAAAAGGCTTCTGTCAGAGCTTCTCAGCTGTCTGGTTGTGACAGTCTGGAGAATAAATTAAAATGTCATCCAAATACACGACTACAAAGGTGATGAAAAATGTAATTCACAAAATGCTGGAAAACTGCCGGAGCATTTGTAAACCCAAAAGGCATGACCAGGTTCTCAAAGTGCCCTTCAGGCGTATTAAAAGCTGTCTTCCATTCATCCCCTTCCTTGATCCTAACCAGATTATATGCCCCCCTTAAGTCCTACTTGGAGAACACCTTGGAACCAACAATCTCGTTAAACAAATAGGGAATCAAAGGAAGAGGGTAAGGATCACAGACAGTAATCCGATTGAGTTCATGGAAATCCAGACATCACTGAAGACCTCCATCTTTTTTTTTTAACAAAAAAGAACCCTGCTGCCACTGGAGATTTGGAAGGTCTTATGTGTCCTTTAGCCAAACTCTAGGAAATATACTCTCTCATGGTCAGTCTTTCAGGTCCAGAAAGGTTATACATTCTACATTTTGACAATTTAGCTCTGGGAATAAGGTTGATAGGACAATCATATTCCCGATGCGGAGGTAAATCCTGGCATCCACTCTCAGAAAATACATCGGCGAAATCAGATATAAAAGAGGTCTTAGTAGTTAAAACAGAAAAGGATCTATTCAGACAATTGTCAATGCAAAATAATCACCCCAATCCAAAATCTGTCTAGCTTGCCAATTGATGGTAGGATTGTGCTTGCTCAACCACGGTAAACCCAGTACCACCAAAGCAGGTAGACCCTCCAACACAAAACACAAGATAAATTCTTGATGAAAGTCACCCACTCTTAATCTGATATCATGCACCACTTGAGATAAACACCTCTGAGATAGAGGTGCAGAATCAATAGCAAAAATATAAAAAAAATTTTCTAATGCACTCGGTGACAACCCCTGCATACAGACGAACTGAGCATCAAACAGGTTCACCCCAGCCCCGCTGTCGATAAACACCTCAATCCCCACAGTTTTTGAGCTCTAGCGCCACCTCAGCAGTCAGGAGAAATCAGGTACTTCCAGTCAAAGACAAATGCACATTTTCTGACTCTCCTCTCAAGAGTCAGATGGGAGTTAAATGTCCTTCTTTTTTCTTTTTGTCGTTGAATGTATGGACGTACTCTGATAAAATGTCCCTTCTGTCTGCAGAAAAAACACTCCCTTCCTATTACCAGTATGCTTAAAAGCAGATCCAGGAGTAGCTCCCCCTAATTGCATGGGTTCGTCCCCAGACATAAACCAGGAGTAGCTTCACCCAAAGTGTCAGAGGAGGACGATACAACATGTGATAGTACGTCCTGAGAGTTGGGGCCCCTAGATCTCTCTCTCAGGCGTCTATCAATGCGTATAGCAAGAGACATAGCAGCCTCCAGAGACACTGGGGTTTCATGAAAGGCCAAAGCATCCTTCAGCCTCTCTGATAACCCTTGGGAAAACTGGCTACGGAGGGCAGGATCATTCCATTCCGTATCCGTAGCCCACCTCTTAAACTCAGAGCAATACATTTTAGTGGAACTATCACCCTGACGAAGGCCGCGCACCTTGGTTTCGGGTAGAAAAGTCATATCCAGATCATCATAGATAAGACCCAAAGCTTCAAAATTCATCTACTGGCCGAAGAGACTGCGATCCGGTCGGCAGAGAAAAAGCCCATGACTGCACATCCCACTTAAGGAAGGAAATAACCACACTGACTCGCTGTTTCTCATCCCCAGATGAGTGTGTATGTAGCCTAAAATACAGTTTGCACGCCTCCCTAAACAAAATGAAATTATCACGTCCCCCAGAAAATCTGTCTGGGAGAGCAATTTTAGGCTCCAGATAGGCCTGGTCTCCACCACTACCACCAAGACCAACATCTTTTGATCTCTGCATCTGCAAGACGGTCGTGCAGAGGTCAGTTACCTCCAAAGATAGCCCTTGCAGCTGACCTGCCAGTGCAGCAATAGGATCCATGGCTGCACACAAACAAACAAAAAATGACGGTTCTTGTGGTTTATAACATCACGCTTCGGTGTGGTAGGGAAACACCACACCGAGCATAGGAGGGAAGGGGGAAACAGGGAATCAGGCCTAAGTAATAGGGAAGGAAAATGGACACCTCCTAGTGAAAATCCTAACCAAAATCCTGACTGACTACCAGTATGTCTGAAAAAATAAATAAAAAAGGGAGTTGACTGAAAGGATATTGGGCATAGGGGGAATTTGGGAAGGAGAGGGGGAAAGGAGGATATGAGGTGCCAAGGGATAACACCTGGAGGTGGTAATCCAAGATGGAAGTGGTGAGTATAGTAGGGACGTGAAGCAGCTTCCCAAACCAAAAAAGAATCAGTACGCAAAAGAACTGTTATGTAGATTTGGGTAAGAAGACAGTCAGCAGTGAATTTCAGGAGTATACTCTCGAAAAGCACCGATGACTACCAGTATGAACAGACCCCAAAAGGTAGGTGAGTTCATAGGCAGGAATACCTAGAATCCTATCAAGTCCTATAGGACCCTGGTACTAATGGCAGGGACGAGACTGCCTGTTCCTCCAAAAGTAAGGACAAACAGGAGTCTCCTTCAGGCCTAATACAAACAATATGGAAATGCAACACACAGAACCCAAACAAAATACTAAAGGGAAAGGAAAGACTTAACTTCAAAGAAGCAATGGAAGCACCAGGAACTCAGCCGAGATCCAACCACAATCTATCCAAAAGGTCCAAACAGAAGCTATAAACCGCACAGCATTGTGGTAGAAGCAACTATAAATAGAGAAGGTTAAATGATCCTAAAAGCCACACCTGGGGAAAGATGGTGTGGCAAGCACCAGAAACAACACAAATGTCATTTCATCCAAACGGAAATCATGTCAGATCAAACCACGTATTGCCTCACCGATCTCCTGCCACCTGTAGCGGGAACGTCCTTGACAATAACATTCACTACCTCAGAACTTAAAAGGTTTGGGCAGTTATATTATAGTATATGAATAGGACATCAATATTAGATAGGTGGAGGTCTGACTCCTGGCACAACTGCCCATCAGCTGTTTGAAGGGGTCATAGTGCTCATGCAAGCGCTATGTCCTCTTCACTTTTTAACTGCATGCCATCTATCTTTAATCGGGAAAGTACCATAGTTGTTATTTGACTGGAACACTTATAATCTAGATCACATGCAGTAAAATAGTAAAGAGGACTCAGCTCTCACATTAGCGCAGCAACTACTTCATACAGCTGACAGCCAGACCTTCACCGATAACACTTCACAACCCCTTTAACCCCTTCAGGCCCAGAGTTTTTTTTTTGTTTTCGTTTTGCACTCCCTGCATTCCGAAAGCCATAACTTTTTTATTTTTTTGTTCACATAACCATATGAGGGCTTGTTTTTTGCGGGACAAGTTGTACTTTCCAATACCACCATTTAATATTGCATATGATGTAGTGGGAATGGATTTTTTGTGACTGTCATGTCGCAGTCGCAGCATGACGCATTTCACAGTGCAGCACCATAGACTATAATTATAAAAATTGTCGCGCGACATTGAGTTTCAGAAGGCCATATATGAACCTGACCACAGCTGCAGTGTTTACAAGGAGTGGCAATTAAGTCAAGGAGTGTTATGGGGAGGGAGGAAGATTTGTTAAACATGTATTAGGAAAATCCTCTTATCCTTCATGAATAAGAGGACTACATAAAAAAGTATAGAAACTCATTTTAACAGGTAGCCTAGTAGAGACTAGGGATGAGCAAATTCGGGTGAGTTAATTACATAACGAGATTCTGCAACAGTTTTATGGGTTTTGTTTCTACTGTGATCCCTACTCAGTAAAACTGACCTGTTACATTCATTCTCCAGGTCAATATGATTACGGCGATACAATATATGTATACTTGTTCTTGCATTTTAATACTGAAAAAAAATTAAAAAAATAATTTTCTTTTTGTAATGTGTACAGAGCTGTGTGAGAGCTCATTTTTTATATTTTAATAGTACGGGCATTTTCACACGTGGCAATACCTTTCATGTATTTTTTTTATTGCTTACATTTTTGGGAGAAGGGGGGTGCACTATTTTATAGTTCCCATAGGGAACTATTACAAGCAATTATCAATAGCATTTGAGTGTATGAGAGTTTCAATGTATTCCTATGGAGTCCTGCCATAGGTAGCTTCCGGGTTTTAGAGCATTCAGATGCAGTGGTTACATTTGACCACTGCATCTAAAGGGTTAAAAGTCCACGCGCGTCATTACTTCCAGTAGCTGACTATAGCCGTGGATGGCTATGGCGCCTGCTGTACATGAGAGCAGGCACCATGTTAAAAGTCCCGGACAGCTTCATACATGTACGGCACTGGTCTGGAAGGGGTTAATGCTAAGACAGCAAAGAGACACAATATATGGCTATATTAATATACAGGGTGGGTCATTTATATGGATACACCTTAATAAAATGGGAATGGTTGGTGACATTAACTTCCTGTTTGTGGCACATTAGTATATGTGAGGGGGGAAACCTTTCAAGATGGGTGGTGACCATGGCGGCCATTTTGAAGTTGGCCATTTTGAATATCAATAGGAAGAGGGTCATGTGACACATCAAACTTATTCTGAATTTCACAAGAAAAACAATGGTGTGCTTGGTTTTAACATAACTTTATTATTTCATTAGTTATTTACAAGTTTCTGAACACTTATAAAATGTGTTCAATGTGCTGCCCATTGTGTTGGATTGTCAATGCAACCCTCTTCTCCCACTCTTCACATTCTGATAGCAACACTGCAGGAGAAATGCTAGCACAGGCTTCCAGTATCCGTAGTTTCAGGTGCTGCACATTTCGTATCTTCACAGCATAGACAATTGCCTTCAGATGACCCCAAAGATAAAAGTCTAAGGGTGTCAAATCGGGAGACCTTGGGGGCCATTCAACTGGCCCACGACGACCAATCCACTTTCCAGGAAACTGTTCATCTAGGAATGCTTGGACCTGACACCCATAATGTGGTGGTGCACCATCTTGCTGGAAAAACTCAGGGAACGTGCCAGCTTCAGTGCATAAAGAGGGAAAATCATGTAGCAATTTCGCATATCCAGTGGCCTTGAGGTTTCCATTGATGAAGAATGGCTCCACTATCTTTGTACCCCATATACCACACCATACCATCAATTTTGTTGTTCCAACAGTTTTGGAGGGATCTATCCAATGTGGGTTAGTGTCAGACCAATAGCGGTGGTTTTGTTTGTTAACTTCACCATTCACATAAAAGTTTGCCTCATCACTGAACAAAATCTTCTGCGTAAACTGAGGGTCCTGTTCCAATTTTTGTTTTGCCCATTCTGCAAATTCAGTGCGCCGATCTGGGTCATCCTCGTTGAGATGCTGCAGTAGCTGGAGTTTGTAAGGGTGCCATTTGTGAGTAGCTAATATCCGCCGAAGGGATGTTCGACTAATGCCACTCTCCAGTGACATGCAGCGAGTGCTACGCTGTGGGCTCTTGCTGAATGAAGCTAGGACAGCCACTGATGATTCTTCATTAGAGACAGATTTCATGCGTCCACATTTTGGCAAATCCAACACTGAACCAGTTTCACGAAACTTAGCAAGCAGTTTGCTAACTGTAGCATGGGAGATGGGTGGTCTCGTAGGGTGTCTTGCATTGAAATCTGCTGCAATGACCCGGTTACTGCGTTCACCAGACATCAATACAATTTCTATCCGCTCCTCACGTGTTAACCTCGGCGACATGTCAATGGCTGTAAACAAAGAGAAACTTGTAAATAACTCATGAAAGAATAAAGTTACGTTAAAAACCAAGCACACCATTGTTTTTCTTGTGAAATTCTCAATAAGTTTGATGTGTCACATGACCCTCTTCCTATTGAAAAAACAAAAGTTGGATTCAAAATGGCCGACTTCAAAATGGCCGCCATGGTCACCACCCATCTTGAAAAGTTTCCACCCTCACATATACTAATGTGCCACAAACAGGAAGTTAATATCACCAACCATTCCCATTTTATTAAGGTGTATCCATATAAATGGCCCACCCTGTATTATTATACACTCACCTAAAGAATTATTAGGAACACCATACTAATACGGTGTTGGACCCCCTTTTGCCTTAATTCTACGTGGCATTGATTCAACAAGGTGCTGATAGCATTCTTTAGAAATGTTGGCCCATATTGATAGGATAGCATCTTGCAGTTGATGGAGATTTGAGGGATGCACATCCAAGGCACGAAGCTCCCGTTCCACCACATCCCGAAGATGCTCTATTGGGTTGAGGTCTGGTGACTGTGGGGGCCATTTTAGTACAGTGAACTCATTGTCATGTTCAAGAAACCAATTTGAAATGATTCAAGCTTTGCGACATGGTGCATTATCCTGCTGGAAGTAGCCATCAGAGGATGAATACATGTTCTCATTCTGTTTACGCCAAATTCGGACTCTACCATTTGAATGTCTCAACAGAAATCGAGACTCATCAGACCAGGCAACATTTTTCCAGTCTTCAACAGTCCAATTTTGGTGAGCTCATGCAAATTGTAGCCTCTTTTTCCTATTTGTAGTGGAGATGAGTGGTACCCGGTGGGGTCTTCTGCTGTTGTAGCCCATCCGCCTCAAGGTTGTGCGTGTTGTGGCTTCACAAATGCTTTGCTGCATACCTCGGTTGTAACGAGTGGTTATTGCAGTCAACGTTGCTCTTCTATCAGCTTGAATCAGTCGGCCCATTCTCCTATGAGAATGCCACAAGGCATTTTTGCCCACAGGACTGCCGCATACTGGATGTTTTTCCCTTTTCACCATTCTTTGTAAACCCTAGAAATGGTTGTGCGTGAAAATCCCAGTAACTGAGCAGATTGTGAAATACTCAGACCGGCCCGTCTGGCACCAACAACCATGCCACGCTCAAAATTGCTTAAATCACCTTTCTTTCCCATTCTGACATTCAGTTTGGAGTTCAGGAGATTGTCTTGACCAGGACCACATCCCTAAATGCATTGAAGTAACTGCCATGTGATTGGTCGACTAGATAATTGCATTAATGAGAAATAGAACAGGTGTTCCTAATAATTCTTTAGGTGAGTGTATGTAATATATGCCTATGGGTAAATGCATGGCTTTTGGTGGTAGCAAACAGCCTGTATAAAAATGCACTGCACTGCACGGGTGAACAGCCTGCCGTATCCGTGCTGCCACTAGTGCACACGTGCCGCTGGAGGTTCTCGCCGGCCCTGTTGACTATAATGGGGACGGGCCTGAGTCCCGGCAGCAGCACGGCTAGCATGCCGAGAGGCGGCCGGAATTAAACTATGACATGTTGTAGTTTTATTCCGGCCGCCTCTCGGCATGTTTGCCGTGCTGCCTCCAGAACTTCGGCCCACCCCCAGTATAGTCAATGGGGCCGGAGCGGACCTCCAGCGGCACGCCTGCACTAGTGGCAGCACGGATCCGGCAGGCTGTTCCCCCGCCCGAACAGCCTGCCAGAGAAGGCTGCCGCTAGTGTGAAAGTAGCCTTAGAATAAGAAACGACTCAATTAGTTTAGCTTCTTCTGGAGTAGCAAAAGGCTTGCTGTTATGTTAAAGAAAATGTACGTATTGTAGGGGGTTAGCTCTTCACCGGGGGTCATTCTAACAGATACGCCTTTAGGACACCAGGTTTCAGGTCCAAACAGTGTATTTATTGTGCACACTCCAACCAATACAGGTTATCATGAAGTCGCAGCTTCACCTAACACATGTGACATCCACATAAAATAATAAACACTCGCCCGTCCAGTCTCTAACTAAACATACAGTTCCTGACTCACCTAGGTCCCAGTTCACACCCTGTGAACTCATGCGGCTTTTGTCAGCCAATGTCCCACAGCCTCCTGGCTGTACAGAGCACAGTACGCCCACTGTCTCCAGTTCAGTATTTCTTGTGGGGGATTGGGGCTCAGTAGTCTGCCTGACTATGGCCCTGCGACCCTCCCAGGCGTCGCTGCGTCCCCCAACTCCAGGCTATCTCCCAGCCTTATGGTCCCTCAGCCTAGCCCAGCTGAGACTACACAGACAGAGCCTCCAGGCCTCTGTCCACAGGTAACACACTACCCCCTTTCTGACACTCTGGGAGGTGCCTTATGCCAGGCTGATTACCTCCAGCTTCTCTCACCTGTGGTGGAACAGGGGTGTGGACCACACTATCCACCCCTTCCTTGCCTCTAACCTGAGTGAGACCTGTCACTGTCTCACAGTATATATACATTCCTCATTGAAAATGCAACACTGAAGAAAAGCTGCAAGTTTATGCAGGTAGAAGAAGTAGCAGCTGTCGTTTATGCTAGAACTACACAGCGACATGTGTCACGCTACACCAAGTTGCACAATAAAAAAGGGTACAGCTACATGGTGACAATGAGACATGCTACAAGTCACATTGCAACACCATTGACTGTCACGCATGACATCTGCAAATGATCAGATTTTTATGCATCTAGCTCCAATCAGACGCACGTGGAATGGCCATAAAAGCTACTGTAGGTTGAAAGTAAAGTTTTTTTGCCACATGAAACTTCTTTATGATTTGAGTGCGTGTAAATAAGTATTGAATATATCTCATAGTGCTCATACTCAGTACTGAATAAAATGAGATGTTTTGAATATTTTATTTCCAATCATATCATTAACAACATGTTTATTGATCCTGCAATTTCCATAATTCCGCAACTATCACTAACTTTACAGACCGACTAAAGAGATGGAGCCTGCTGTGGCAGTTTATGGCCTCGTGGTAGTCATTCACAATGTGAGTGCATCACAACCCCGGCATAATTGTGTGGCATAGTCGCATCCTTTATTTTCTCATTTTAAAATATTGCAACTAGTAGCGATATCTCACGAATATTTTGTAGAATATTCGTCATATATTCACGAATTTTGAGAATTTGAGATTATTTTAATGAATGCGAAAAATCGGCAATGTATAAATCGCGTAATGCAAATTTTTAACGCAAAATACAGGCGTGGGTCCATTTGGCTACATTTTTCAAGCTGGTATAAGTTTCCTGAGACTGGAGAAAATGGTTGGCACGGCAGAATATTAGAAAAGCTTTATATGCAGATAGAGTCGAGTGCTCCAATATATTCGCAATTGCGCTAATCGGCAGTGATTAGAATTTTTTTTTTGCACTACGTGCAACTTCACATTTCAGCAGGTCTTACTACAGATTACTGATTGGTGCACTAAGTATTGTTGTGAACTTGACATTGCTTCCTTCTCATTGGCCCACAAGCAAGAAGCAACGAGGAATCATGTGTTCAGATGGAAAAAAATGCTGAATATTCGATATAACAAATATATAGCATAGATTTGTAGTAACGATGTTGTAGACCCAGTGTCATATGGCAGATATAATCATAATGTTTATTTATTTATTTTTTTCATGTGGGAAAATTCTTCATAGTCCAGTTGTTTGGATGCATAGTACTTACATAAAATCTCTTTCCTTAAATAAGCATGCGTCTCTATTCAAGTTATCAAAAATAAGCTTTTTAAAAAGGATGACAATGATACAAAAAAATACGGATTCCTGAAAACTACCTTTGCCGTAGTTTATTTTAAGCCGAGCAACAGTAAAGATGTGTATCCTAAGACGACACAAAACCATAGTGAAGAATTCCTGTCATGTTTATAAAGTCATTTGTGTGATATGACTACATTGTCATCAAGAAAGTCCTCAGCTATTGAACACTGTCTTAATTGTTCTGACAGCTGAATTCCCTAATGTTTCACAATGAACCATGTTCAAGGTCATGTATGCATAAGTCACCATGGAAGACATCTTCTGCATGAGCCACAAGCAGACTCTACACAATAGAAGTATTTTAGGATAACTGTAGTAGGAAGTTCATCAAAGGATCAGTGGTGCATGAGTTTCAACATAGGAATAGAGAGGTATAGTACATCGCCATTCTATTTTAGTTAAGCTGTATTTATAATGCTTACTAGCGATTAACACATTTCTTACAGTTTCTGTTTCATTTCAGACGAATTGGCTGTCTGATTCGATTTGGGTACGAATAAATTAGACCTGACTTGAAAGTGCTGTGATTGCCTGGAAAAAGCTATTAGCTCAAATTTCTGAATTTTAGAATTGATTCACTTATCTTTAGTGCTTACAGAAAGTATGCGCTTCCAGAAATGTCCATCCTTAACCCTTTCTACCCCGAAGGTTTTTCATTTTTGCATTTTTGTTTTGCACTCCCTGCTTTCCCAGAGCCATAACTTTTTTATTTTTTCCAATCACATAGCCCCATGAGGGTTTGTATTTTGAGGGACAAGTTGTACTTTCCAACACCACCATTTAATATTGCAAAATATGTAGCGAAAGCAGGAAAACAATTCCAAATGGGCTGTGTTCTGCCCAGCAGGGTTAGAAAATGATTATAGTTCATGCTGCCAGAGTCTTGGTTTTTCTCAAGTGGTTAGTGTGGTTATAGCACCATCCAGCAGTGTTAAGTTGTATTACACTTTGTTTTTCATGTTGCAAAGACTACTGCATTGTGGGTGGTGCACTGCAATTTGGGAGTGCAAAACATCCTGGGAAAGAGAAGTTTCCAGTCTCCAGGACACATCAGCAGAGCTGTCCTATGCATGTCTCCTTCTCAAACTCCACCATCCTTGTATAATCATATCTGGTGAGAGATCTACCTTTGTTTCAGGGACATTATGTTATGCAGAGCTGTTCAGCTAGTTGTAATTGTTACTCAGGGAGTTGTTACTACTTTTAGCTAGACATGTAATCTTATGTACAGGCAGCCATTTAATCATTTTCTTCAGTGTGAATGCAAATGTTAGAGTACATGCTATCTATAATTTATACTTATACATGCTATTTGCATTCTTGTAGTTTTACCAATCAACAATCCTGTTTTACCAATAAACAAGTTAGACTACAAAGAACAGTCCTCTTATTTGGAAGACAGGAATGGTTTATGCTGAATGTCAGACTGTGCACACTGGGTGGAATTGGAAGACAGAACAGGGTGGAATTGGAAAAAAAACAATTCCGTCACTGTTTTACAGGAATGGGTGCCATCTTTAAAGACCCTGCCAGTATAATACTAGTGCACCGCTTGTCGGGAAGGGGCTAAAAGGGATGGTTGATTCAGGCATAAGGTAGAGAACAGTGCAACCCTGGGCTAAACCAGCAACATTATCCCTACCTATCTGCATGATCCAGCCTACTACTGGGCAATACTCCCTTCTTAGCTACAGTAGGTTCAGTGGTCCTAAAAAAAAAAAAAGAGAAAAGAGTAGTCAAACAGAAAGAGGTGAATACCAGACAGGCAAAGCCAGGACCGAATCAGGATCCAAAATCAGATACAAATACACAGCAAAGTGAAACCAGGAGAAAATCATGCAAAGGTGAGGTCACAAATTAGCAGAGTCAAATGACAAGAGGTCACGTCAGAGGCAAAATCAGTAATCGGAGGCAATGAAACAGGCAATGGTCAGTGATCCACAGTAAAGCCTTATTCACACGTCTGGGCTCAAATCTGTGAGCAGGTGGTCAGTGATGCATCTGTGAAGCTGTCCATGAAGGATCTGTGTTGGGTACGTGTGTCAGTTTTTTTGCTGTCCGTGTTGCATCCGTGTTTCACTGATACTGAACAGCTGAAAAATAATTTTCAAAGCATCTCTTCTTAATGTTCCGTGAAATACGGATGCAACACGGATGGAACTCCACAGTCCCCCCCCCCTTAATACTGACCCCCACAGTGCCTGGCCACTTTAAAATGGGACCTCCACAGCAGCCCATCCCCTTAACTTTGAAACTTCACAGTGAGTTTCACAGCACCCAACTCCCTTGACAGTGACCTCCTCAGGGGCCCACCCCCCTTAACAGTGACCTCCACAGTACCCCGCTGCCTTAACACTGACCTCACAGTACCCTGCTGCCTTAACAGTGAACTCCACAGCAGTTGCCTCTTTAATAGTGGCCCCTGCCCCTTAAAAAGTGACCTCCACAGTGTCTGCCCTTTTAACAGTGACATCCACAGCGGCCTGCCCCATTAACAGTAGCATCCACAGCGGCCTGCCCCATTAACAGTAACATCCACAGTGAACGCCTCTTTAACAGTGACCTCCACAGTGCGAGCCCCTTTAACAGCGACCTCCACAGCGCCCTGCTCCTTTAATACTAGGGCTACATGACAATTTTTATAATGATAGGCTATGGTGTCGCACTGCGACATGTGACATGCTGCGACAGTGACACGACAGTTGCAAAAAATCCATCCAGTTGCAGCATGTCACATGTCGCAGTGCAACACCATAGACCATCATTATAAAAATTGTTGCGCGACATTGGTGCGGCATTAATGTACACATGTAGCAGTGTAGTTGTGCCCTATGTGTCGTGCGACTTATTATCGCTGTGTAGCCCTAGCCTAAAGCTAACTTACAGCAGTGAAGAAAAATGGCTGGGTTGTTATGGAAACCTGGAGTAAAACTGTGTGTATGTGGAGACTAAGGACCTGCGAGCTTATATTGGCTGATAAAGGACATGTGACCATGTGTATGGCAGTTGGGATATGAAGAGAACGACTTGCAGGCTTATATTGGCTAATGCAGGTCCTTTTTTGGGAATATCTCAGGAACAGTATGTCCTAGAGAGCTGTGACCCCCACAAAATTTCTTTCCTGGTTCAAGTTTTGTTGAAATCGATGGTTGCATTTTTGAGTGATCGTGGAACACACACACACACACACACACACATATACGTCCTTCTCTCTATATATATAGATTTATACTCTAATACTAATGTCAGATGCCGCGAACAGTGATGAACGGAGAATCTGAGGGGTACAATGAGGGAGAGTGCAACATTTCAAAAAAAAAATATTCCCAATACTTTGCTCATCTTTAATACTTTCTTTTAAGAAGGAAAACTGGCTTACGTGTCTCTTTTCCAGTCAAATACTATTTCTCTTGATTTATAGGATCTATATTTTTTCTTTCTTGATTTTTTTTTAATTTATTTTTTTGGGAGAAAGAATATCAGTCAGGGTGATTGGGGAATATTTATTTAGAGTGAAATAGATTTGGACCCGAGTTATTACCAAATATGAGCCAAAATAAATTTCAAGAAACTTGTTCATCTCCTGTACATGTATAAATTGACTTTTTGTGATTTATGAATGAATGTTTTTGTTACCTTCAACCATCACAGTTGTGTTTTTACGCTTGCAGAGAGCTCTGACCAAATATTAATTGTAGAGCCAAAAACACCTTGACATTAATTACAGTGGGCGATGCAATCAGTTCCTAAAGAAATTAATTATAACTTCTGGCAACATAGAATCAAACACTGTGGGGCACTTACGTGGGTTTCCTAATTATCATTATTATTTATCCCATTTAGTTTTGTGTCAATGATTGGTATTTTCAGTCTTAAAAAATATTGTTCTGAGAAGTGTATAATAAATGTAACAAGTAATTTTTATTGCTGAAAAAGAATACAATTCAAATGGTATATCTGGAACAACAATAAACCTGTTTAGTAATGATGTTCATCCAGAACATATGAGGTAGTATTGGGGTTTGTCCCTTATTATAGTACATTTGCTGCACCAAGTATCTTTCAGTTAATATAATGTCATTTTAGAGGAGTAACTTAAATATATTCATAATAATGTTTTTGCTTTACATCTGTAATTATTCAAGTAACAAAGTCATAAAAACACCCTGAAACCCTTAGCAAAAATGTTCAATTTTGTCTGTATAAAGAGTACGGTAGGTAAAAATTTCTCAACAATGTGAACTTCTTTTAGGAAATAGTATTAAATATTTCATGGCAAGTCAACATAACATCTGCTACAACTGTTTATTTAATGTCCCATGAATGTCAATTTAACCAATGCTTTATTTGTAGTGAATTTTTTTTTTTTTTTAGAGTTTACAGATGCTAAAAGGAACACAATAAATAAAAGATTAAAGGCTTATTCCTATTTGAAGATTTAAGGATTATCTACAGGATCTGCTTCTGTCTCAAGAACGGGTCCTGTTTGTTAGGAAGTGTGAATGGAGAAGTGGCTGTGCAAGCGTAGCTCTCTTTATTCTTTTCAATATGGCTTCCAAAAATAGTCAACCATGCTTAATCATCTGTTTTTGGAATTCCCATTGAAGTGAGTAGAGAGACATGCATATGCTGCTTCCTCTCCAGCCCTGGGATGGTATGTGATGCTGCCAGATATGGAGCCTGACCAATCAGACATTTATGGCATACCGTGTGGATGTGCCATAAATGTTCAGAAAGGGCAATTCCTTTATGACTTAAGGCACACTTGCTGGTTTCAAAAATTATTATTATTATTTTTTTTTTCCAGCCAAACACCAGAGTGGATAACATTTTTTTATCAGTGTTCATTCCTGGCTTTAGCTGAAAAACATTACATCCAGCCATATGTTCAACTTTGGTTTTGGATTTAATCCCAGTTTTATACAAAGAATGACTCCGGTACATCTAAACTGAATACTGCCTAATGGACCTTTAACCATTATAAACTAGTTGTTGCTTGCAATATCCACTGCATTCCAGGACATTTTCTTTATAAAAGTTCCTTGAACACACAACTTGAGCACAAAAACAACAGGTGGCCTGAGCCTTATATTTGGACTCCATGCTGAGACAGATTTCATTAATTTATAGTGAGTGCCCTTCGTTTTTACACAATTTCTAGGTTGCTAAATTGTAAAAAATAGAAAGTTCTCTCCTCATTCCCAAAATAGACATTGGTAAAGTAAACTGTGTTATATCCTGTCTGCATCTAAAGAATAATACAGGGACATTTTAGGTAGTTTTATAAACAAATATAAATAATGAAAAATGTAAATTTGTGTAATTTTTATTGGTTTTCCTTTTGGTTATCAGGATATTATTCTGCAGTACAGTAATTACTTTAAAATATTTGTATTGTCTAATAGCTAATAGAATGTTAATGCAGGTTGCAGGCTGCAAAAGAAAATTAAATGGTTTTGTTATTTTCTTTTGTGAAATACTATATATATTGTAATCTTTATTTAAAGAGAGAATAACTTTATGTTTCACTTTTTCTTTCTTTTTTGTTTGCTAGTGATGTCATTAATGCATTTTTATCTCTGATGTGTATAAGGTTGGATTATTTTAAACCACTGTATTTTAGAGCCAATATTACTCTCAGACCCCTGTGGCTTTACTGAAATAGACTTAGATCATCCTAAAATGTTGCAGAAAAATGTATTACCCATTTCATTTTTTTTGCTAATTAAAGCTAGATACTGAATCTGATGTCACCTACTATATTTAATATAGAATACATTATTTTATTTTTTGGCGCACCAATCACAAAAAATATCAAATATCAAACCTGAACCTTAAAAAAAAAATGGTTGAATTCCAGAATTTTGGAATTGATTTGCTCATCTTTAGACATATAGGAAAAACAGTATAAACCAGCGACTCGACCAATATTAGACTTATGTTAGACTTATGGTAGGCTGTAAAAGAAATCTGGCAAAAAATTCATGTTTTTTCCAAAAAAATTGTCTAAAAAGTTTGTCAAAATCCTGATTTAATGGAAGGAAACCCCCTTGTATGCTATCTGGACCTCCTAAATGGAGGATTTTAGCATTTTTGAGAAAAACGCATCAAAAACGCATCGAAAACGCATGTGACCGCATGTGCGTTTTTTGTGCGTTTTTTATAATTATTACATCCGTATTGCTATTTATATGTTTTTAACATGTTTCTATTATTATTTTTGTCCATATGATGTTATTTCACATAATTGAATACTCTATGGATATATGATATAATTTAGGAGCCAAAAGTGATTTTTGCTTTAAGAATAGTGTTTTATATGGCTCCTACAGAGATATAAAGGATAATAGGATTCCATATCGGGTTTTCATGATGTCCCAATTAGATCAGTCCCACCCATGGCTGGTCTCTTGGGAAGGTATAAAATGTTGCAAAGTGCTCACTGTCTTTACCACTGAGGAAGGGGTGTATACCCTGAAACGCGTATGGACCAGTTGGGACAGTGAGCCGTTCCCCAAGTAATCAGGAGTCACCAAGAGGAAATAACTACGGTCGGGGTGACTTTCACATTTGGATCATTACTTTGTCTCGAAATAGAGGCTGTACTTCCAAGAAGGACCGACTACTTCATTATTGCTTCAGCCGAGGAGTCACGTGAGACGTCACGTTGAGACTCCACACCACGTGGGACGCCGCATTTGGGCAAGATCGGCTGCATTCTCGATCCATTACACTGAGCCAGTGACGGAACAGGGTAAGAGACTCTTCCCATGATTTGATCATCTGAATAAGAGATTCTTCCCATGATTTGATACATCTGACTGTCCGAATAAACTGGAGGATTGAAGTCGGACAGTACATAGTACATTATACAATCTTTCTGAGACAGTGAGATCGTGCATTTGGAGCCTTGTCCAGGTGTATTAGGATCCGGTGTGATTGTTTCTTATTGTGGGGACTGCTGATTATTCACGAACTTTTGAACTTTCACTATTTTCTGGCGAATTTTTCAGGGCCCTCTTCCATTGTGTATTTATTTTATGCATTTTATGGTATTATATTATATGTATGTTTTTTATATTGTGATTGTTTGATGCATTGGCTTTTTATAATAGGATTAAATAACATTTAGCCATTATCCATTTTTTGTTTTTATTCCCTTATACGGAGTGCCCCTCATTTATCTAATATTTTTTTGGTCTATTCGTGCGGTCTGGGTGGACCGAGAGGTGAGCACCCTCATCCATTCGGTCTATTGGTCGAGTCGCTGGTTTATACTGTTTTTCCTTTTCGTCTTATCCACCCTTCAGTTGTGCTCCCTGTAGACCGCAATGGATATTTGGGAACATGTAAACAGTAAATTTAAGAAAATAGATGAATTTGTCTTTAATGATGAAGGAGGTGCTGGATAAAATTATTTGAGATCTAATAGTGATGTTTTTAGAGATTTGCAGAAACTCCTCCAACGACAGCTACGCAATAAGTGGGAGGTGACCTCACTTTCCCATTTTCTGCAAAAGGGGATTATTCCGAAAGGTCTAGCCATAAATAAAACCCCAGCTAGTGATCTAGTTAATGATACTTTTAGAGAGGAGTGGGACACCTTTCTGAAAGCTCAGTCGGTCGGTTTGATACAAATGATAATCAAACGACGGCAAGAGATTTCTAGTGAACTAGGTGAACAGATTATTAAAATCAAAAAAGAATTAGAACAGTTCCCTACTGGGGAGGATACAAAGGGTTGGCATGATAGAATTTGTAAGAATTTGGATATCCTTGAAAAATAAATTATATATAAAAAAACTAGAAAATGGAAAAATCAGTATGGGAGTGTCCCCACTGGCAGTAATGGTTATGTCCAGGAAAGAATCAATGGTAATATAGACACACACAGATCCACTAATGAGGTTAATGAGATTACACAACAGGAATCACTTATTGCAGTCACTAATAGATATGAGGCACTATCATCACCCCTTTTTTTTTAGATGGGACTCCCCCCCATCATCGCACCAAAATGAAACATACACGGACACCCTCCCCACCAAGGAGACACGGGACTACACAAAGGGATGTAGATCACAAACACGATTACAACTTGAGACAACGTTACCCAGAACATCGGAACAATCAAATAAGGACACCAGGAGTGAGACACAATTAAAAAGACAAGTTATCCTCAATCACACAACCAACAAGAGGAGGTTTATCACAGGGGCCAACAAGCACGCAGACACGGGGAAAGATACGGAGAGGCAGACATGCCAAAAAGAAGAGATTATCACAATTCACCGAGGAAACATCAAATATAATCAATATCAGCACTACCACACTCACAGAGGCACAGACACTTCTACTTAACAAGGGTTTGAAGTTTTCTCCGACCAGAGCCCTGGACAAATTCTCCACGTACGTGGGTATTGAGAAGTTTGTGCGCAGGCTCTGTTTGAAGAAGTACTTCCTCAAGAACCAGGCTATCGATACGGCCCTGGATATTCCAGGTGTCGGGGGATATTCCCATACTGATTTAAGATTAAGATCTAAAAAGTACCCAAGGCAGGAAATGAGCGGTGAAATGGTCACCTTTAAGACGAATGTAGAAAAAGAGTTAAGATCATTGAAGGGTCGCACTCGGAATCCGAATTTGACAAGAATGGAACGAGATGCGATTCAAGAATTACAGGACACGAAAGAGATTACGATCAGACCTGCTGATAAGGCAGGAGCGGTAGTAATTTTAGACACAGAAGCATACAGGGGAGAATGTTTGAGACAGTTGAGGGATGAGTCCACTTATCAGAAACTCAAAGGAGATCCCACAGAGGAATACCACAGGGAATTGAGGACGCTTTGTGAGAAGGGATTGACGGCGGGATTCCTGCGGGACCATGAGGCCAGATATATTATAGAAACACAAAAAAGAATTCCCGTATTCTATTGTCTTCCTAAGATCCATAAAGATCTAAAATGTCCCCTAGGAACACCAATAGTATCGGGAATTGATTCTATTTCATCTAATCTTTCGCGGTATATTGACCGCTGGCTTCAGCCTCTGGTCAGGAGCACTGCCTCCCACATTAAAGATACCACTGATATTGTTAAACAATTAGAGTCTTTGGAATGGAAGGAGGACTGGCTGTTGGGCACACTTGATGTGAGCTCCCTCTATACTGTGATTGAACCTAAAATGGCCATCGATGCCCTAATGAAACAGTTTCAAATGAACAATACTTTAAAAAGCAAACAATTGACGTTCATTTTGGAGGGAGTGGAGTACATTCTCTCACACAACTATTTCGCATTTGAGCGGGACTTCTATCTTCAGCTGACCGGTACCGCCATGGGCACCAGATTCGCCCCCAGCTATGCCAACCTCTTTTTGGCCCAGTGGGAGTCTGAGTCCATTGTGCCCAGGTTGGGGGGGGATCTGGTGCTGTGGCGTAGGTACATTGATGACGTCCTGTTCATTTGGAAAGGTACAAAGGAGACTCTAGATGATTTTCTGGTGGTAATCAATACTAATGAGATAAATCTGATATTTACCCCGAAGATCAGTAATAAAGAAGTTGAGTTCCTGGATATCAGGGTAGTGATAGAGGGATGCACGATCAAGTGTAGTACCTTTGTGAAGGAGGTAGCTAGGAACAGTTTTATACGCTTTTCCAGTTGCCATCTACCCAAATGGTTACTGAATATACCAGTCAGCCAATTCAGGCGACTGAAGCGGAATTGCACTGACCATAGACAATTTGAAGAAGAAGCTACAGTCCTCAGTCAGCAGTTTATAGATAGAGAATACCCAGATCAGACAGTGAAAAAAGCCTTGGAAAAAGTGAGAACTATGAATAGGCAGGACTTTTTTGTCCAGAAGTGCACACCCCCAATAGATGAGGTGTTAAGGATGATCCTACCCTATCACTCACAATACCGACAGGTAGAGAAAATTATTAGGAAACACTGGTATCTCCTTTTAGATGACAAGATTAAAGGGTCGTCCCTCACCAAAGACCCAAGAATTACCTACACGAGAGCCACCACGTTGGCAGCAAAGGTAGCACCCACATTGAAAATTAATAAGAAAGGTCCATCTGAAGGCCAGAATTGGCTAGCAACTGGAGGCTTCCATAGATGTGGACGGTGTGGTAATTGTAAGGTGACGAATTTTGCGAGGAAAACCACCAGCGTTACTTCGACTCAGAATTCTTTCAGGTTTGACATCAATGAATGTCTGACCTGTGACTCGACTGATGTCATCTACCTGTTACAATGTGGATGCCGTAAACAATACATAGGGAGGACAAAGAGGACACTGAAGAAGAGAGTGGCAGAACACCTGGCCAACATTAAAAAGGGCTATGTGTTACATTCCCTCTCGAAACACTTTAAAGACATACAAAACTGTGATCCCTCGTCCTTGGCATTCTTTGCATTGGAGAGAGTAAAGAAACCTTGGAGAGGTGGCAATCATGTGGCCTCTATGTCCAGACAGGAGTCCCGCCGCATTTTTGAATTCGAATCCCTGATCCCTAGGGGCTTGAATGCCGAATGGGAATTGTTTGGATTCCTCTGAGGGATGGGGGGTGAGCCGGGTGGTGATGCAGATCCAGAGTTTGGCTGTTTATCAGCACTCTGTTCCTTCCTCCCTGCCCTGCTCTCCTCCCCTTTTTCGACTTATGTTAGACTTATGGTAGGCTGTAGAAGAAATCTGGCAAAAAATTCATGTTTTTTTTTAAAAAAAATTGTCTAAAAAGTTTGTCAAAATCCTGATTTAATGGAAGGAAACCCCCTTGTATGCTATCTGGACCTCCTAAATGGAGGATTTTAGCATTTTTGAGAAAAACGCATCGAAAAGGCATCGAAAACGCATGTGACCGCATGTGCGTTTTTTGTGCGTTTTTTATAATTATTACATCCGTATTGCTATTTATATGTTTTTAACATGTTTCTATTATTATTTTTGTCTATATGATGTTATTTCACATAATTGAATACTCTGTGGATATATGATATAATTTAGGAGCCAAAAGTGATTTTTGCTTTAAGAATAGTGTTTTATATGGCTCCTACAGAGATATAAAGGATAATAAGATTCCATATCGGGTTTTCATGATGTCCCAATTAGATCAGTCCCACCCATGGCTGGTCTCTTGGGAAGGTATAAAATGTTGCAAAGTGCTCACTGTCTTTACCACTGAGGAAGGGGTGTATACCCTGAAACGCGTATGGACCAGTTGGGACAGTGAGCCGTTCCCCAAGTAATCAGGAGTCACCAAGAGGAAATAACTACGGTCGGGGTGACTTTCACATTTGGATCATTACTTTGTCTCGAAATAGAGGCTGTACTTCCAAGAAGGACCGACTACTTCATTATTGCTTCAGCCGAGGAGTCACGTGAGACGTCACGTTGAGACTCCACACCACGTGGGACGCCGCATTTGGGCAAGATCGGCTGCATTCTCGATCCATTACACTGAGCCAGTGACGGAACAGGGTAAGAGACTCTTCCCATGATTTGATCATCTGAATAAGAGATTCTTCCCATGATTTGATACATCTGACTGTCCGAATAAACTGGAGGATTGAAGTCGGACAGTACATAGTACATTATACAATCTTTCTGAGACAGTGAGATCGTGCATTTGGAGCCTTGTCCAGGTGTATTAGGATCCGGTGTGATTGTTTCTTATTGTGGGGACTGCTGATTATTTGCAAACTTTTGAACTCTCACTATTTTCTGGCGAATTTTTCAGGGCCCTCTTCCATTGTGTATTTATTTTATGCATTTTATGTTATTATATTATATGTATGTTTTTTATATTGTGATTGTTTGATGCATTGGCTTTTTATAATAGGATTAAATAACATTTAGCCATTATCCATTTGCTGTTTTTATTCCCTTTTACAGAGTGCCCCTCATTTATCTAATATTTTTTCATCTTTAGACATGTCTCAATAAATTCTGTTGGATAGTGTTTGATAGGAAATCTCATAGGAAATCTCAACGTCCCACTTGGTACCCCTGGTACCGAACTTCTACTATCGGCTTGGTTTGAGTCTTGTTCTTACGCCAGGAGAGCGCTTCACTCAGTAAGGAATAACAGACACAACAATGATGTACTGAATGAACGCTCTAAAATGTCTCTGTCTATAAGAATCGACAGACGACTCAGGGAGAGACTATTAAATTTTACGGAGGCCTCTATAGGGCAGGGATCGGTTTGTTATGATCCAGTCGAACCAATGCAAATAGGGGGCGCCACTAGACGGGTGAATCCTCCTAAGTTCCGCTGTAGGTCAGAGGTTTGTTTTCGTTGTGGGGGGAGGGGTCATTTTGTAAAGGTTTGTCCCTCAGAACCCAAGAGACCACAAACAAAGGAGCCGCCGGAAAACTAGAGTCCCCAGATTGTGCGGAGGATAACAGTCTGGGCGTATTCGTTTCCTCCATATGCATGTCTCAGTTTTTGTTGTCCGCTACTGTTGAGGCGGGCAATAAGACTGAGATCTGTTCCGTCTTTTTGGACAGTGGGGCGGGGGTCAACTTGGTGGATTCACGGTTTGCTCAGGCTCTGGGTTTTACTCCAGAACCGATACGCAGAACTATTCCTGTTTTTGCCATCGACTCCTCCCCTCTTACTCAGAAAGAGTTAACTCAGATCATTCATAATATCCATCTGCAGGTAGGGGACCTCCATAAAGAGCATATCTTGTGTTATATCCTGGACGGTCTTCCGGCTCCTATGGTATTGGGGCTTCCCTGGCTGGTGACTCACAATCCAGTGGTGGATTGGCAGGCCGGGGAGATTGTTGAGTGGAGTGAACATTGTAAGGACAACTGCTTGAGTAGTAGGTGCTCTTCACTCTCTGTAACATCTTTACCTGCCTTTCTGTCAGATTTTATGGATGTGTTCTCTGAGAAGGGTTGTCAGGGGTTACCACCTCATCGTCCATATGATTGCCCGATTAATCTACTACCTGGGGCCAAACTACCTAAAACCCGGTTATACAATCTTTCCGGCCCGGAGAGGAAGGCTATGAAAGATTATATTTCGGAGAGTTTGGCTAAGGGACACATCAGACCCTCTTCTTCACCTGTGGCTGCAGGGTTCTTTTTTCGTTAAAAAGAAAGATGGGGGCCTACGTCCTTGCCTGGATTTCCGGGAATTAAACCGGATAACTATCCGAGATCCCTATCCTCTTCCTCTCATTCCCGACCTCTTTAATCAGGTTGCTGGTGCTAAATGGTTCTCCAAAATGTATCTCAGAGGAGCCTATAACCTGGTTCGCATCAAAGAGGGGGATGAGTGGAAGACGGCTTTTAATACTCCGGAAGGGCATTATGAAAATCTGGTCATGCCATTTGGTCTTACTAATGCGCCTGCGGTATTCCAACATTTTGTCAACGATATTTTTAGTCACCTTATCGGGAGATTTGTTGTGATATATCTTGATGACATCCTGGTCTATTCCCCGGATCTGGATACACATAAGATCCATGTGAGACAAGTGCTAAAGATATTAAGGGCCAACAAATTGTTTGCTAATTTAGAAAAATGTGTGTTCGCCGTAAAAGAACTGCCATTTCTGGGGTATGTGTTGTCAGATTCAGGTTTCCGCATGGATCCAGAGAAAGTCCGGGCGATTATAGACTGGGATCTGCCTGAGAACCTGAAGGCATTGCAACGCTTCCTGGGGTTTGCCAATTTTTATAGAAAGTTTATAAAAAACTATTCCTTGGTGGTCAAACCACTGACGGACATGACCCGAAAGGGATCCGATTTTTCCAAATGGTCACATGCAGCCAAAACTGCCTTTGCATCTCTGAAGGAGAGATTCACCTCGGCCCCTATTCTCGTACAGCCAGATGTCTCGCTTCCTTTTATTGTAGAGGTTGACGCATCAGAGGTGGGGGTGGGAGCGGTACTATCTCAGGGCCCGTCCCCTGGTGAATGGCGTCCGTGTGCTTTCTTTTCGAAGAAATTGTCTACTGCAGAAAGGAACTATGATATTGGCAACAGGGAACTTTTGGCTATTAAGTTGGCTTTTGAGGAGTGGCGTCATTTTTTGGAGGGGGCGGTTCATCCCGTCACGGTGATTACTGATCACAAAAACTTATTATATCTGGAGTCTGCTAAACGTCTCACCCCTAGACAGGCTCGGTGGTCGTTATTTTTTACTAGGTTTAATTTTGTAATAACCTATCGCCTGGGGGCAAAAAATACTAAGGCGGATGCATTGTCTCGAAGTTTTCCTGGAGGGGGTGATGTTGAGGTACCAGAGCCCATTTTGCAAAAGGGGGTGGTGGTCTCTGCATTACACTCAGGTTTGGAGGGGAGGGTGTTGGAAGCTCAGGGGGACGCCCCGGCCTCCTGCCCCTCGGGTAAACTGTTTGTGCCAGAAAATTTACGACTGGAGATACTAAAAGAACACCATAACTCCACACTGGCAGGACACCCAGGTAGTAGGGCAACCTCTGAGTTAGTGTCACGTCGGTTCTGGTGGCCTAAATGGCGCCAGGAGGTGTTGAATTTTGTGTCTGCATGTGATACCTGTGCTCGTTCTAAGGTAGATCATACTCGTCCGGCAGGGTGTCTTTTACCTCTGGCCATCCCCAACAGGCCTTGGACGCACCTGTCAATGGATTTCATTACGGATCTACCAGTATCAGCGGGGAAGACTGTTATTCTTGTAGTTGTTGACAGATTCAGTAAAATGGTGCACTTTATTGCTCTTGCCGCATTGCCTAATGCTAACACACTGGCTCAGGTTTTTATTGACCACATCGTGAAGCTTCACGGGGTCCCTTCCGATATTGTTTCGGATCGTGGTACCCAATTCGTTTCTAAATTTTGGAAAGCTTTTTGTTCTCGTTTAGGGGTTCATCTGTCGTTTTCTTCATCTTTCCATCCACAGTCCAACGGTCAGACTGAACGTACCAATCAAAACCTAGAGACATATTTGAGATGCTTTGTTTCCGAAAATCAGGAGGAATGGTCATCTTATTTACCGTTAGCCGAGTTTGCCATTAATAATCGTCGTCAAGAATCCACCGATAAGTCACCATTTTTTGGTGCGTATGGTTTCCATCCTCAGTTTTGTACGTTTAGTGAGGGGGGGCCGTCTGGGATTCCCGAGGAGGAACGATTTGCGTCTTCACTTTCTTCAGTGTGGCAGAGTGTGCAAGAAAGTTTGAAGAGAATTGGTGGTAGATACAAACGTGCGGCTGATAGGAAGCGCTCTGAAGGTCCGGACCTTGGGGTGAATGACTTGGTGTGGTTGTCTACCAGAAATATCAAGTTGAAGGTTCCCTCGTGGAAATTAGGTCCAAAATTTATTGGTCCTTATAGGGTAATTAAGATCATTAACCCGGTGGCTTTTCGTCTGGAGCTACCCCAGACTCTACGGATCCATAATGTCTTCCACATATCTCTGCTTAAGAGATATGTAGAACCTCCTGAACCATTGCCACTACCGCCTCCACCGGTGGTTGTTGATGGCAGTCTTGAGCTTCAGGTAGAAAAGATTGTTGATTCACGATATGTTCGCCGCTCTCTTCAGTACCTGGTGCACTGGAAAGGTTATGGTTCCGAAGAGAGAATGTGGGTTCCAGCTTCAGAGATAAAAGCGGACAGACTCATTCGGGCTTTTCATAGCTCCCATCCAGAGAGGCCTGGTCTTGAGGGTCCAGGGGCCCCTCGTAGAAAGGGCGGTACTGTCACGACTGTGACTGATCCAGACAGGTCTGGGAGGAGAAGGTCGCAGCAACTTGCTACTCGCGATAGCTTGTGAGTTTGCTCCGTGGTTCAGGGTATGTCATCTGGGTTTTGCCTTGTGAACCTTTTTGTCCTGACTGGGAGTTTGTAGGCATCCTTCTCAGGTGAGTCCTGTCTGCCACTCCCAGCTACTATATTAGTTTCACTTTCACTTGCAGTCATTGCCAGATATAGTCCTTACTTCCAGTTCTATTCTGACCTTTGAAGGAGATCGTTTGATGGTGTTGCTGTGGAGCTCTTGTCCGGCGTGGACTGTCGTGATTGGGATCGCCTTCTCTGCTCGTGACTGGATAAGTCTATCTTTGATATAGTTTGTTTGTTGCTGTCTTCCCCTGCTGTTCTCCTAGACATGAGTGATGGTGACTAGTGCTCCCATCGGCCTTTCCCCACTCTAGGCTTTAGGGTGACTGAGGGTTTAGGCATCCTGCTCGCCGCACGGGTTCACACCCCGTCTAGGGTATCAGGGCAGACAGGTGCCAGCTTAGGGTTAGTCAGGGGTGGCCATACTATTCCCATCCGTAGATTAGGGTCCCCCTTCCCCTCCGTCTGGTGCGACACGACTGCTGCTGGGGTAGCGTTCGTGACAATAATTGACTATAGAAATGGCTGAATTCGGTGGCTATCTCCCCGGTGTCGTTGACCAGGCTGCCCGAGTGTGTTTTAATGCATTTAATAAATTGTGCATCTTTCCTTTTTTTGATTAGGTGGGTTGTTAGTTTGCTTCCCCTGTCTCCGTGCGCATAATGTCTGAATTGCGCATACTGGTACGCTTTAGCACATCTAATATTGAGCAATTCTTTTAATTTATTGCGAAGAGAAATCAGGTCCTCATTCATGATCTTTGCTTTTGAGTGTTTCTGTATGGATTCTAGAGCTGCAATTTGTGACAAAAGGGAGTTTAGAATTTTTTGTCTATCCTTTTTGACCTTAGAACCTAGGGCTATCAGTACTCCTCTAATGAAAGCTTTATGTGCTTCCCAAACAATGGTCTGAGAGGTGTCAGAGGATTTGTTTTCTTGAAAATATAGGGCCAGTTTTTTAGAAAGATCTGCTACTGAACAATCCGAGTCAAGCAAGGTCTCGTTAAGCCTCCATGTCCATTCCCTCGCTGGAAGAGAGGAAAGGGACATGCACGCCGACACTGGTGCATGATCAGAAACTGTGATAGATCCGATTTCTGCCTTTTTAAGAGTGCTCAAATGTGCGTCTGAAATGAATATGTAGTCAATTCTTTGGAAAGAATGATGTACTTGTGAGAAATAGGAGTAATCCTTGGTTGAGGCATTAAGGGTTCTCCATGTATCTATTAAGTGGGTTTTGGTTAATAGTTTTTGAATGTTTCCAAGAGTCTTTTGTGCTAGGGCTGAGACACCTCTTGAAGTATCTAAACTAGGGTTGAGGGAAACGTTTAGGTCCCCTCCTACTAACAGTAGGCCTTCAGCAAACATTTGGAACTTTTGAAGTGTGGTTTTGAGCCACCTGAATTGATTTTTATTCGGTGCATAAATACTTGCTAGGGATATTAAGGATTGACCTATCTTGCCCTTAACAAAAATATAACGACCCTCCAAATCTGAAAGCGTTAGTATGTGTTCAAAGGGTATGTGTTTAGCTATTGCTATGCTGACCCCTCTGGCTGCTTTTTTGTAAGTGGAGTGATACCATTTGTCGTAACGTAAATGTGGTAGTTTAGGAATTCTATCATATTTTAGATGGATCTCTTGAAGAAAGCAAATGTCTGAATTGCCTCTCTTCAAGAGAGCTAGTACCTGAGATCTCTTTTGAGGAGAATTGAAGCCTCTAACGTTAAAGGTGGTTGTGGTTACAGAAGCCATGGAGTTGAGATTTGCAAGGGGACACAGTCATCAGGGAGAAAATTCCCGGGCGCAGCCTGTAGTAAATCATAAATAAGAGAAATAATAACATAGTCATTAAAAACTGACTTATAAACATAATCAATAAAATCGAACTTATAACCAATAGTAGGTCCATTAAGTGTTATTTTTAGAGTAAGTTTAAAGAAGGACCTAGTTTTTCTACATGATAAGATGGGCCTAGTACTTTGGCCACTGTTGCTCATGTAGAAAGTATATACGGGGACAGAGGATCCAATGGGAAACCTGATCTGGCACCATAGACCCGTGTAAGGTGTAGGTACAGGTATGCAATCTATAACGTGTTATTAGAAATTGTATGATCAAATCTCAAAAAACTGATCAATATCAGACATTAAAGCCTAATTGGAAGGGTGAGGATGAAAGGAAAGAGGGGGGGGGAGGGGGGTATACCAAAATGGCATATGAGGGAGGGGATTAAAGGAGGGAAGTGGGAAGGTATTTAGTGAAATAGGCATAAAATGTGACCAACATGAATGGTCACTTAAGATATTGATCTGTAGAGGGCTAGTTTAATCCTGAAAGAAGATGTGACCATTTACAACCTTTATCCTAGGGTAATGAAGAATGGTAAAGACACCGGATAATCTATTGCTAACTGTGAATTGTATGAGGTACAGTAGGTGGATCTGTTACATAGCCACCAAACTGAGCACATACCTATTTCTGAAACAGGAGATTCTAGCATCTATGTTATATCCTTGGTAGGACATTATACAGAACTTACAAATATACATTGATAAAGTGATATACTGAGAGACAAGACTGGATAAAGACGAGATAGAGGTTGAAAGAATAGTGGGGACGACTGAGGAGTTAATCATGTGAGAAAGGGGGTATAGATGGCAAGGGGTTTAAGCGACTACTATCACTCATATGATAACTTTAAGGATGGAGCGACCTTGCAAAGGAGGGAGGGGGGGGGGGGGAAACAGCCAAGCGGGGAGGAAGCAAAGACAAGGAGAAAAAGAAGGAGACTGTTTGAACCAAGAGAGGATCACAAAGAATGGATAGACAGTAAGTGAGACATGAATGTATAGTGCGTATTACAGCTGGTACGCTGTTTCCGTATCTACACATATAAGGGAAGACCAACAGTAATTGATTTAGCATGTTCAATAAACGAGAACGCAATACTCAATTAGCTGGTATTCATAATAGGTATCATCTGTATTTGAAGCATTTTTTCATCTTCGGTTAGATCTCTAGTGTCTGTTTCTTGATGGGGTCGACCACAGTTCCAGACTTGGTAGCGGAGGCAGCTGTCTAGGAATGCTGTTTACAGGCATCCAAGAGTCCACCGGTATAGGGTCAATTCCCAGGTGATCCCATAATTCAGGTAAGTCTGCCGGGGTCCGGATCGTGAAGCGCCGGCCATCTTTGTTGAAGGTGAGACCGAAAGGAAACAGCCATCTATATAATATCTTATGTTCTCTGAGATGGTCCGTTAGTGGTTTCAATAACCTTCTTTTATAAAGTGTGGATGGGGCTATATCTTGATATAAGGAAATTTTTTCATCCTCATAACGTAGCTCCTTCCTTTCTCTCGCCGCTTGTAGTAAGGCTGCGGTGCTTCTGAAACTTAATAGGCCGCAAATGACATCGCGTGGTGGTTCTCCTTTTATAGCGACTGGCCGCAGGGATCTATGGATCCTTTCTATAGTAATGTCCTGAGCTTTATCTGCCCCCAAAAGATCAATAAAAAGTTGCTCAGCAGTATCTTGAAGATCTGCATTACTCACAGATTCTGGTAGGCCTTTAAACCGGACGTTTTTTCTTTTGCTCCGATTCTCCTGGTCTTCAATTAGCATCAGTGCTGTATTGAGCGATTTTTCTTGTTTGTCCAGGAGATCGGATACTGCAGACGCTCTATTAGTTAGTAGACTTTGGTTCCCTTCAAGAGAATCGACCCTGTGGCCTAGCGATTTTACATCCTCCCTCATATCTCTAATTTCCTGGAGCAGCGGCGCCATTGCTTGGGCAAGTGAATCTTTGAGGAAGGATCTCGTGAGGATGGTATTGTTGTCGTCCGAGTGTGCGGTAACGACCTCTTCCCTTCCTCCTTCAGCACCTGTGCATTCATCTCCGTCCTCCTCCTCCGAATCTGGTAACGAGGGTTGCGGCGCCATTTTGCTCAGCCGCGCTGGTGAGAGCGGCAGCTTTTTTCTGATATAACGGTCCATCTCCGTCTGCCCTTTTTTGTGTTTAGGGGGTTGCCTGATGGTCTCTGGGCTTGTCTCTCCCGATTTTCACCATGTTCATCGGAGTCTGGGTGTCTTTATGTCTTGAAACACGGGTCTAAACGGCAGGAGCTCTTTCTCAGACCTCCATCACACTCAGCGGTCAGGCTCCGCCCCCGATGTTAGAATAATAGAGTTTGATATAATGACATATTAGAGATCCCCTTTTCAAGCATTCGTCTCACACAAGGAATAACACATAATGCTACTACACCTATTACTATTGGTTAGTAAACTCAATAAAGTCATCAAGGCCATTGCAATCTTAATCAATGCGCTCAACCATTTCCCAAAACAGGGGGAGAGGATCTCCATGTTGGAGGTCAGGGCTGTCTGCCCCCGTTAGTACCTCTGTGCCTCGTTGGAGGTCAGGGCTGTCTGCCCCCATTTCAGCCTCCTCTCTTGCTCTCACAAGCTTCACTCAGGTGGCGTGGATCCACGTTGGAGGTTGTTCAGTCAGCACGACTGTTCTGGTTACTGCGACCACGGTAGTAGGTGGGCCATATACGAAATCACCTTGAGCTCTTCCTTTCTTCAGTGTTTCGAACACCACCTCATCCCCCACCCTGTATGGGTGGGTGGGTTCCTGTGGAAGAGAGGGAGACTTACAAGCAACTTTTTCCTCAGTTTTAAGTACCTGTATCAATTTGGTGACATATTCCTCTCTTATTAAATCAAGGTCCCCTTCCTGTACTATCATTGGGCGTCTGGCCCAGGGGGTGGAGAAAGGTCTTCCCATGAGTATCTCAAATGGTGATAACCCTAACTTCTTATTAGGTGTCATCCTTATTTCTGCAAGTATTATGGGTAGGGTCTCTTTCCATTTTTCAAAGGTACCTGCAGTGGCCTTCCTCAATTTATCTTTAATTGTCCTGTTCATGCGTTCCACAATTCCTGAGCTCTGTGGGTGATATGGACTGTGAAATTTCCATTCTATCTGTATTGATTTAGCAATTTCCTTGTTGAGTTTAGAGGTGAATGCTGTTATGTCCTACTCCGTGGAAATGTGCTATAAAGATGGAAGCACTGTGTTGGGGAATGCATGGCTTCCCCTCTTTGCAGACTAATCATGTCTTAGGATTTTTTTTGTGTGCAATACTGGATAACACCAGTCTTGCTGTTCCTGTTGAGTGGCATATATTTGAAGATCAGTAAGCATTTGTGACATCTCAGGGGTTGGAGGTGCCAGACATGGCATCTCCCAATGGTTACATGGACCTGTGGGGTTGCATTTGGCCACTCGTTTCGCTACCTTATCTGCCAGCACATTGCCCTGTGAGACATGATCCTTGCCATTGGTGTGTGCCTTGCAGTGGACAATTGCTAATTGTGAGGGTAGTCTGATGGCTTCAAGTAGATCTGTGACCAACTGTGAGTGTGAGATGCGCTTACCATCTGCTGCCGTGAATCCTCTTCTCTGCCAAATCATACCATGGTCCCACACTACTCCATATGCGTACCTACTATCAGTATAGATGGTGACAGGTCTGTTAGCATGTAGAATACATGCTCTAGTGAGTGCAATGAGCTCAGCTGCCTGTGCAGACTAAAATTTTATGGGTTTCGCCTCTAGGACGACATCTGGGAGCATAACAATGGCGTAGCCTGTACAGTATTTGGTGTCATTTGGTCTGGTGCATGACCCGTCCACAAAAACTTCTGGAGCTCCTTCAATGGGTGTGGATGACAAATCATGTCTTGGAGAAGTTTCATGTTCTAGGACCCGTAAACAGTCATGTGTGTCTGCGAGGCAATCTTCTTGTCCTTTAAGGCCTAAGAGAGCATTTAGTATTGGTGCTGGACCTGAGGTGTGGGAAGAATATTTGATTTCGAGTCAAGGATCACTGAGTAGTCTATTACCTTATATCCTGAAAGCCTCTGTGCAGACATGTGTTGAGTGTGGATGCCCTTGAGTAGGCCTACAACATCATGAGTGGTGTGCAAAATGGTGTAATGTCCCATTGTGAAAGGAGTTGCCAATAGAGTTGAGCGAACACCTGGATGTTAGGGTTCGAGAAGTTCGGCCGAACCCGATCCGAACTTCGTCCCGAACCCGAACCCCATTGAAGTCAATGGGGACCCGAACTTTTGGGCACTAAAAAGGCTGTAAAATAGCCCAGGAAAGAGCTAGAGGGCTGCAAAAGGCAGCAACATGTAGGTAAATCCCCTGCAAACAAATGTGGATAGGGAAATGAATTAAAATTCAAATTAAAAAAATAAAAATGAACCAATATCAATTGGACAGAGGTCCCATAGCAGAGAATCTGGCTTCACGTCAGCAGAGAATCAGTCAATTCATGCCATAGCAAAGAATCTGGCTTCATGTCAGCAGAGAATCAGTCTCTTCATGCCATAGCAGAGAATCTGGCTTTATGTCAGCGCAGAATCAGTCTTAATGTCATAGCAGAGAATCAGGCTTCACGTCACCCACCACTGGAACAGGCCACTGTCACACATTTAGGCCCAGGCACCCAGGCAGAGGAGAGGTCCCGTAACAGAGAATCTGGCCTTATGTCAGCGCAGAATCTGTCTTCATGTCATAGCAGAGAATCAGGCTTCACGTCACCCACCAATGGAACAGGCCAATGTCACACATTTAGGCCCCGGCACCCAGACAGAGGAGAGCGGTCCCGTAACAGAGAATCTGGCCTTATGTCAGCGCAGAATCTGTCTTCATGTCATAGCAGAGAATCAGGCTTCACGTCACCCACCACTGGAACAGGCCACTGTCACACATTTAGGCCCAGGCACCCAGGCAGAGGAGAGTGGTCCCGTAACAGAGAATCTGGCCTTATGTCAGCACAGAATCTGTCTTCATGTCATAGCAGAGAATCAGGCTTCACGTCACCCACCACTGGAACAGGCCACTGTCACACATTTAGGCCCCGGCACCCAGACAGAGGAGAGCAGTCCCGTAACAGAGAATTTGGCCTTATGTCAGCGCAGAATCTGTCTTCATGTCATAGCAGAGAATCAGGCTTCACGTCACCCACCACTGGAACAGGCCACTGTCACACATTTAGGCCCAGGCACCCAGGCAGAGGAGAGAGGTCCCGTAACAGAGAATCTGGCCTTATGTCAGCGCAGAATCTGTATTCATGTCATAGCATAGAATCAGGCTTCACGTCACCCACCACTGGAACAGGCCACTGTCACACATTTAGGCCCAGGCACCCAGACAGAGGAGAGCGGTCCCGTAACAGAGAATCTGGCCTTATGTCAGCGCAGAATCTGTATTCATGTCATAGCAGAGAATCAGGCTTCACGTCACCCACCACTGGAACAGGCCACTGTCACACATTTAGGCCCCGGCACCCAGACAGAGGAGAGGTTCATTCAACTTTGGGTTGCCCCGCAATATAATGGTAAAATGAAATTAAAAATAGTATTGAATGAGGAAGTGCCCTGGAGTAGAATAATATATTGTTAAGGGGAGGTAGTTAATATCTAATCTGCACAAGGGATGGACAGGTCCTGTGGGATCCATGCCTGGTTCATTTTTATGAACGTCAGCTTGTCCACATTGGCTATAGACAGGCAGCTGCGTTTGTCTGTAATGACGCCCCCTGCCGTGCTGAATACACGTTCAGACAAAACGCTGGCCGCCGGGCAGGCCAGCACCTCCAAGGCATAAAAGGCTAGCTCTGGCCACGTGGACAATTTGGAGACCCAGAAGTTGAATGGGGCCGAACCATCAGTCAGTACGTGGAGGGGTGTGCACAGGTACTGTTCCACCATGTAAGTGAAATGTTGCCTCCTGCTAACACGTTCCGTATCAGGTGGTGGTGCACTTAGCTGTGGCGTGTTGACAAAACTTTTCCACATCTCTGCCATGCTAACCCTGCCCTCAGAGGAGCTGGGCGAGACACAGCTGCGTTGGCGACCTCTTGCTCCTCCTCTGCCTTCGCCTTGGGCTTCCACTGGTTCCCCTGTGACATTTGGGAATGCTCTCAGTAGCGCGTCTACCAATGTGCGCTTGTACTCGCGCATCTTCCTATCACGCTCCAGTGTAGGAAGTAAGGTGGGCACATTGTCTTTGTACCGGGGATCCAGCAGGGTGGCAACCCAGTAGTCCGCACACGTTAAAATGTGGGCAACTCTGCTGTCGTTGCGCAGGCACTGCAGCATGTAGTCGCTCATGTGTGCCAGGCTGCCCAGAGGTAAGGACAAGCTGTCCTCTGTGGGAGGCGTATCGTCATCGTCCTGTGTTTCCCCCCAGCCACGCACCAGTGATGGGCCCGAGCTGCTTTGGGTGCCACCCCGCTGTGAACATGCTTCATCCTCATCCTCCTCCACCTCCTCCTCATCCTCGTCCTCCTCGTCCTCCAGTAGTGGGCCCTGTCTGGCCACATTTGTACCTGGCCTCTGGTGTTGCAAAAAACCTCCCTCTGAGTCACTTTGAAAATGACCCCTCTTCCTCCTCTTCCTCCTGGGCCACCTCCTCTTCCATCATCGCCCTAAGTGTTTTCTCAAGGAGACATAGAAGTGGTATTGTAACGCTGATAACGGCGTCATCGCCACTGGCCATGTTGGTCGAGTACTCGAAACAGCGCAACAGGGCACACAGGTCTCGCATGGAGGCCCAGTCATTGGTGGTGAAGTGGGTCTGATCCACAGTGCGACTGACCCGTGCGTGCTGCAGCTGAAACTCCACTATGGCCTGCTGCTGCTCGCACAGTCTGTCCAGCATATGCAAGGTGGAGTTCCACCTGGTGGGCCTGTCGCATATGAGGCGGTGAGCGGGAAGGCCGAAGTTACGCTGTAGCGCAGACAGGCGAGCAGCGGCAGGGTGTGAACGCCGGAAGTGCGAACAGACGGCCCGCACTTTATGCAGCAGCTCTGACATGTCGGGGTAGTTGCGAATGAACTTCTGCACCACCAAATTCAGCACATGCGCCAGACAAGGGATGTGCGTCAAACCGGCTAGTCCCAGAGCTGCAACGAGATTTCGCCCATTATCGCACACCACCAGGCCGGGCTTGAGGCTCACCGGCAGCAACCACTCGTCGGTCTGTTGTTCTATACCCCGCCACAACTCCTGTGCGGTGTGGGGCCTGTCCCCCAAACATATGAGTTTCAGAATGGCATGCTGACGTTTACCCCGTGCTGTGCTGAAGTTGGTGGTGAAGGTGTGTGGCTGACTGGATGAGCAGGTGGAAGAAGAGGAGGAGGAAGCTGAGTAGGAGGAGGAGGAGACAAGAGGCAAAGATTGTTGCCCTGCGATCCTTGGCGGCGGAAGGACGTGCGCCAAACAGCTCTCCGCCTGGGGCCCAGCCGCCACTACATTTACCCAGTATGCAGTTAGGGAGATATAGCGTCCCTGGCCGTGCTTACTGGTCCACGTATCTGTGGTTAGGTGGACCTTGCCACAGATGGCGTTGCGCAGTGCACACTTGATTTTATCGGACACTTGTTTGTGCAGGGAAGGCACGGCTCTCTTGGAGAAGTAGTGGCGGCTGGGAACAACATACTGTGGGACAGCAAGTGACATGAGCTGTTTGAAGCTGTGTGTGTCCACCAGCCTAAATGACAGCATTTCATAGGCCAGTAGTTTAGAAATGCTGGCATTCAGGGCCAGGGATCGAGGGTGGCTAGGTGGGAATTTACTCTTTCTCTCAAATATTTGTGAGATGGAGAGCTGAACGCTGCCGTGTGACATGGTTGAGATGCTTGGTGACGCAGGTGGTGGTGTTGGTGGTACATCCCATGTTTGCTGGGCGGCAGGTGCCAACGTTCCTCCAGAGGCGGAGGAAGAGGCCGAGGCGGCGGCAGCAACAGCAGAAGAGGCCGAGGCGGCAGCAGCAGAAGAGTTAGCAGGGGGAGCCTGAGTGACTTCCTTGTTTTTAAGGTGTTTACTCCACTGCAGTTCATGCTTTGCATGCAGGTGCCTGGCCATGCAGGTTGTGCTAAGGTTCAGAACGTTAATGCCTCGCTTCAGGCTCTGATGGCACAGCGTGCAAACCACTCGGGTCTTGTCGTCAGCACATTGTTTGAAGAAGTGCCATGCCAGGGAACTCCTTGAAGCTGCCTTTGGGGTGCTCGGTCCCAAATGGCGGCGGTCAGAAGCAGGCGGAGTCTCTTGGCGGCGGGTGTTTTGATTTTGCCCACTGCTCCCTCTTTTGCTACACTGTTGGCTCGGTCTCACCACTGCCTCTTCCTCCGAACTGTGAAAGTCAGTGGCACGACCTTCATTCCATGTGGGGTCTAGGACCTCATCGTCCGCTGCATCGTCTTCCACCCAGTCTTGATCCTGACCTCCTGTTCAGTCTGCACACTGCAGAAAGACGCAGCAGTTGGCACCTGTGTTTCGTCATCATCAGAGACGTGCTGAGGTGGTATTCCCATGTCCCCATCATCAGGAAAAATAAGTGGTTGTGCGTTAGTGCATTCTATCTCTTTCACCCCTGGTGAAGAGCTAGGTGGATGCCCTTGGGAAACCCTGGCAGCAGAGTCTTCAAACAGCATAAGAGACTGCTGCATAACTTGAGGCTCAGACAGTTTCCCTGATATGCATGGGGGTGATGTGATAGACCGATGGGCTTGGTTTTTATGCGCCATCTGTGCGCTTTCTGCAGAAGACTGGGTGGGAGATAATGTGAACGTGCTGGATCGACTGTCGGCCACCCAATTGACTAATGCCTGTACCTGCTCAGGCCTTACCATCCTTAGAACGGCATTGGGCCCCACCAAATATCGCTGTAAATTCTGCTGGCTACTGGGACCTGAGGTAGTTGGTTCACTAGGACGTGTGGCTGTGGCAGAACGGCCACGTCCTCTCCCAGCACCAAAGGGTCCACTAACACCACCACGACCATGTCCACGTCCGCGTCCGCGTCCCTTATTAGATGTTTTCCTCATTGTTCCCGTTCACCACAATTTTGAGAATGGCAAATTTGGGAATGCTTTTTCAACCCAGAAAAAAAAGTGTGCTTTTACGGTCACTACAAATAACTTGACCAGCTAAAACAGTGCAGATTTGGTTGAATAGAGATGTGAGACCTGTTTTTTTTTGCGCTGTGTGACAGGTATAGGTTTAATCACAGAATCACACTTCTATCAGCACGCTAGCGTGTGTCTTAGGTTTTTCTGAATGACACTATCAATACCTTCAATGTAAGATTTTCTTTTTGGGATAGATTTCAAGTAGGCCTCAAATACCAGAAACTAGTTATTTTGAGAATGGCAAATTTAGGAATGCTTTTTCAACCCAGAACAAAAAGTCTGCTTTTACGGTCACTACAAATAACTTGACCAGCTAAAACAGTGCAGATTTGGTTGAATAGAGATGTGAGACCTGTTTTTTTTTTGCGCTGTGTGACTGGTATAGGTTTAATCACAGAATCACACTTCTATCAGCACGCTAGCGTGTGTCTTAGGTTTTTCTGAATGACACTATCAATACCTTCAATGTTAGATTTTCTTTTTGGGATAGATTTCAAGTAGGCCTCAAATACCAGAAACTAGTTATTTTGAGAATGGCAAATTTAAGAATGCTTTTTCAACCTTGAACAAAAAGTCTGCTTTTACGGTCACTACAAATAACTTGACCAGCTAAAACAGTGCAGATTTGGTTGAATAGAGATGTGAGACCTGTTTTTTTTTTGCGCTGTGTGACAGTTATAGGTTTAATCACAGAATCACACTTCTATCAGCACGCTAGCGTGTGTCTTAGGTTTTTCTAAATGACACTATCAATACCTTCAATGTAAGATTTTCTTTTTGGGATAGATTTCAAGTAGGCCTCAAATACCAGAAACTAGTTATTTTGAGAATAGCAAATTTGGGAATGCTTTTTCAACCCAGAACAAAAAGTCTGCTTTTACGGTCACTACAAATAACTTGACCAGCTAAAACAGTGCAGATTTGGTTGAATAGAGATGTGAGACCTGTTTTTTTTTGCGCTGTGTGACAGGTATAGGTTTAATCACAGAATCACACTTCTATCAGCACGCTAGCGTGTGTCTTAGGTTTTTCTGAATGACACTATCAATACCTTCAATGTAAGATTTTCTTTTTGGGATGGATTTCAAGTAGGCCTCAAATACCAGAAACTAGTTATTTTGAGAATGGCAAATTTGGGAATGCTTTTTCAACCCAGAACAAAAAGTCTGCTTTTACGGTCACTACAAATAACTTGACCAGCTAAAACAGTGCAGATTTGGTTGAATAGAGATGTGAGACCTGTTTTTTTTTGCGCTGTGTGACTGGTATAGGTTTAATCACAGAATCACAATTCTATCAGCACGCTACTGTGTTTCTTAGGTTTTTCTGAATGACACTATCAATACCTTCAATGTAAGATTTTCTTTTTGGGATAGATTTCAAGTAGGCCTCAAATACCAGAAACTAGTTATTTTGAGAATGGCAAATTTGGGAATGCTTTTTCAACCCAGAACAAAAAGTGTGCTTTTACGGTCACTACAAATAACTTGACCAGCTAAAACAGTGCAGATTTGGTTGAATAGAGATGTGAGACCTGTTTTTTTTTGCGCTGTGTGACAGGTATAGGTTTAATCACAGAATCACACTTCTATCAGCACGCTAGCGTGTGTCTTAGGTTTTTCTGAATGACACTATCAATACCTTCAATGTAAGATTTTCTTTTTGGGATAGATTTCAAGTAGGCCTCAAATACCGGAAACTAGTTATTTTGAGAATGGCAAATTTGGGAATGCTTTTTCAACCCAGAAAAAAAAGTGTGCTTTTACGGTCAATACAAATAACTTGACCAGCTAAAACAGTACAGATTTGGTTGAATAGAAATGTCAGGTCTATTTTTTAGGCGCTGGGTGACAGGCTCAACTTGCCCCTGATGTAATATATGGCCAAAAAATAACCACACTGTTGATGGTTAAATGCACTTGGGTGACACAGGCTCAGCCTGCACCAGATGTAGTATATGGCCAAAAAATAATCAGACTGTTGATGGTTAAATGCACTTGGGTGACACAGGCTCAGCCTGCAGCTGATGTAGGATATAGCACAAAATAACCACACT